>NC_079907.1:2160053-2410053 GCF_024868665.1 Triplophysa rosa
ATAGACCTATAAAGAATATCAAATTTATTGGCAAATTATGAAACACGTATTTTATTGAAACTTGGGGGCAGGTTTTGCCGAGGGGGGAGGCTGAACATTTTTCCAGTGACAACGTCCTCTCAGTTTTAGTGGACATTTTAAAATAACTTAATAGTGACGTAAAAGTGCCCGCTTTAATTTCTCCCCCGTCCTGCGTTTCGAAATTGTGTTATTGCCGAAAGTAACTAATGAATCTGGTGACTTAAATAGGCCACAGTGCTCACGACGTTTACGGTTCTATAGAAGTGCGACTGAGTCACTGTTCAAAAAACACATCAATGTGAGGTTTGTTGAGCAAACTACCTATAGTTGATTTCTGAGCCATTTATACCTTACGAAAACAATACATACTCAAGTAAAAAAGTATGGTATTGTCACCCTTACTAAAATCTATACGTCAAGGTGATTTTATTTAGTATACATACGTGCAAAGTTCAGGTATAATTTATGCATACTTTTTTTGTAGTGTGTACTAGTATACTTGTAAGTGTACTACAATCTTAAAAAAGACGCTACAAAAGTTATTCACAGTTATGTCATAAAAGAACCATTTTTGGTTCGCCAAAGAACTGTTTACTCGAAAGTTTGTATAAGAACTGGAGATTTCTCCACCGATACGATAGCCGATTATTCAGTGATTTCTGCAGATACAGCTTCTGAAGATTAAATGAATATTTCTTAACTTTCTGAATGTTATTCATTCGTATAAAGACTATTAATATTGAACATCAAACTGGTGAAGTTTCTTAACATTTTCAATACACAGAGCGCAAATTCATTGCATTTTCCTGTCCTCTTTTGATTGACAGGATATCGGCCCTGATCATTGGCTGTTTTTAAACTATCGGCCGATAGCTGGTAGTGTGAAACATTTCTGTTATCGACCAATATTATTGGCTGACATATTGATGCATCTCTAATAAGAACCATTTAATTTCACCTTTTGTGAGACCTAAAAGGTATTTCTAAAATGGTTCTTCTATGGCATTGTAAAGCTATTTTATTTTTAAGAGTGTATTTAAATACTACTTAGGACTAAATTAGTCCACTTTTCAGTTTATAAACAGTCCTTGATGAAGTTTGAATGGAAAATTTTAAACTACAGACCACTATAGATATCTAAACTAGCTATAATATATCATATTTGTAATTTGTAATTATTGCAAATGAGTATTAAATTGTAATAATGTGTCAATATAGGGATTACAGTAAATTACAGTATAATACAAATATAGTAAAAAATAGACCAAATTACAAAATACAGTATATAGTATATAGTAAAAATACAGTAAAGAACTGTTTTGTAGTTATACAGTAATATTTTGTTATTAAACAATGGTTTAACATGAAAATTGATGCCACAGTCTAAGGTCTTTGTCACGGCCTGTTTTCATGAGAGAGATCGCTTTACATACCGCCAGCGTTGGTTAAACCTGCCCCGAGGCCTTCATCATGCATGTGAAATAATTCCTTTTTATACAAATTCACATTTGTCTATACCACTGTAATCACCTTCTAAATAATCGGACATGCTCACAATCTCCTTTCAGACAACACAAAACCCTTGTTTGGCTTTCTCAACACATACCCCCAAATGAGTCTCAAATCCTAGATATTTTTACTAACAGCAGACTAATGATCTTCTCGACAGAGTGTTTATAGTTCTATTGAGAAAGGCTTTAAATGAGAGATACTTTACACTCTTTGACAGGGTGACGGTGTTGGATGGTTGCACACAATGGCAGCTAATGACTCCTTTGTTCCAGTAAATTGCAGGGATACTCATTACAGCTATTTTAAATGTGTCCGCTTGAATTTGCCAATACTTAACCTACTTAAATCTAACAAAAAGTCCCGGCTGCAGTGATCCCGGGCAAACTTTGGGATAGATGAACAACTTTGAAACACGACGGAAGATGGACGGAATCATTGCGCAAGATTTATTACCATAGATGTTCTTCTTTAGATTGCAGACTTGACAAATCTGAGCTCAGTTTGTGACATCGCCGAGATCTCTGGAGACATTTGTGACATTTCTGACGCATTTTTTCCCCCCAAGAGAAACACTTGAATTTCTCAAAACAGTACATTACACACATTAAAACGCACCAATCAAACAAGCATAATCACACATGTGTGTGTTGTTGTTGTAAATCAACTAAGGTGTTCGTCTTTCCACTTTTCCCCCGTTAAAATGTGCCAGATGCCAAGCGAGGTACCAGCATGCCAACAGGCAATCACAAACGCTCTCACACAGCGAGCGGGTAGGTGGGAGAAGATGGGAGAGGATGAGATCCTCCCGCGGGGCAAGTCTGAGGGAGAGAGGGTGGGAGACAGGGTTGATCGGGGAAAAGACTGAATATGACTGAGTAATATTTGCCGTGGGCCTCAGAGGCAGAATCCTACTAACTGCCTGTAAAAGATGCAAATTTGGTGAAATTATCAGCTGTAGAGCCGCGGGCTGTTTTCCAGCGGCCCTCTCCCGGCCCCCTGGCCCCCACGCTGGAGGAAGTATTAGAGCAAGGAGCAGAAAGAGGCAAAGTTCAGTTAGCTTGGGGCAAGCCCCTAACCAAACCCCACCAATTGGGGACATATGAAGACTCCTTTTGCTTGAAAGACCTCGTACGTCCACAAACTGCTGAAACCAAATACACGCAAATAGGAAATAGAGACAGAATGAGAGACAATAGAGTCCGGGGGAGAGAAAGTGAGACGTGAATGGAAAGCATCCTTCAGGGAGGTTTTAGCATGTTAAATGAAGAAATAGAAATGTATTCATATATGGTTAAGGGTATGACAGTACCGCGTCAAACGGTAGTAACTGGAGTGTTTTTTACCACGGTAAATGTGTGTGCACGGTTCTCAGTGTGCAGGATTGTTATTTATACGTATAAAACAATCGACATGAAAAAATACTGTGGTAAACTTCAGTATTTACTATCGTAAACTACTATACTAAAATTATTTGATAGTATAGTGTTTTTAAACCTTACCATAGTAAATATGGTAAATATGTAAACTACAATATTCAGTTTATCAACTCAATTAATACTACAGAATACAGTAGTAGGCCTATACATGAAATTGTAAATAATATTAGTAATTACTGTAATATACTATACTACCTGTACAATTTACTGCAGGTAAGTATACTACTGTTTTTATTTGGGAATTCATAGTAACTGCATTTTATAGTTTTAATGTTAAAGTAAATAAATGTCATTGTGAAATATAAAATTACTTTCAACATTATATAAGTGTGGTCATACCACCCGTCCCATAAAAAATATAGCAAGGTCTCAGAATGAACCCTAATTTAAGGTGCACATTACACACGCAGCCGTGAAACACAAAGCCTCTTTCTCCTGAAAGGCTCAACTAGGAAATGAAAATCCACATCCAGGGCTGTAAACATGAGCTAATCTTTTCCTCAAAGACAGAAAGAAGGAAGTTCCGTGATTGGAGATCCATTTGGAAGTCCATTATGTGGAAAACCGCTCGCTAAAGGTGATTGGCTGATTTGTTTATAGCGGCTCCGCCCCTCCAGGTTGAGTCTCAGGGTCTCAGCATAGAACGCCAGGATGCAAAAAAAACCCTGTTAGATCAAAAACAGTGATAAACAATAAATGTGATGAATTAACAGCAGTCTGATCAGTATGCATGTGAAAATTATATTTAATATAATATATTTAATATATTTATTAAAAAATAAATAATAATATTGTTTTTATTAATACATGTATAGAATGAAATAAATGTATATTAATAGTGGACCTATATCTTTTATACATTATATTAAAAGGCACAATGAATTATGGAATTGGATTGATAACATTTATGCATTATATTTGGTTGGCAGTTTTGTTTAAAAAGTGTAAAAAATACAATGTTCTTATTTATATTAAAAAATAATGATGTGAAAGCCACTGCATAATATTTAATATGCCCCAGTTTTGGGAAAACCAACATATAATTATTGATTTACAATGATGAAGGTGAATTAAAAAATGCCGAGTGATTATCTTCAGAGAAAACTGTTGCATAAAGAAAAGCCACAACACATCTAAGCCACATTCAGCCGAAGGACGATTGTGTTGGTGGCCACCCTGCGTGTGCGACGGGGACTAAAACACTTCACCTTTAACTAATTGTGTTTTTTAAGCTCGGGTTCCTGTAATTCTGTGGCACGAGGTGATCCTGGGAGGAAACATATGGTGTGGGACTCCTAAAGCTCTTAGCTGAGGCCCATCATACAGACGTCTTGGTAAACGACTAATGTCACGAGCGGGCGGCGCGCACACTCTCCACTCACCCATTAAACCGGAGGAGAGGACACCAGAAATATCCAAAGCTGTGCCGTTTTAGCTGTAAAGAAGTTAGGGGTTCAAATAATGCCGGAGTCCCTCCGGTGAGCTGCGTGTGATCTGCTGGGACCGAGTGATCTAAGATTGCTTTTCCCACCAATCTCTTCCAAATGTCAGAGTTTTTTACTTCTTCCTAGAGGATGAAGAATGAGACAGCGTAGAGCAATATACAGGAGCCCGACAGACAGGTGAGGACGCGCGGAAGAAATGACCGGGACCAGAGTGAAAGCACCCTCAGGAGAGCGCGGTGGTCGGGCAGCAGCAACACCCCGGGGTCTCACACAGGCCGGCTCGCATGCAATAAGAGACACGGGCAAGAACAAAAGATCCAGGGTAGAATAAAAAGAATGTGTTAGTTATTTGCTAAATCCACACAGAATGTTTTTGTGCATTTTAGTGTGGAAAATCTGGATTAAACATGGTTCAGAATACAACAATGAAATAATTTTAGTAGCATAAAGCATTATAACGTCTGTCAAAACATTTAAAGATGCCACTAAATGCACCCCAAACAGAGAATCAACCTAAATGCTTAGCCTGCTAATGGCATTCTCTATATACAGTATTACAAATGTAAAATAATCAGCACTGTGACGAAACACAGAAACACTTACTACAATGAGATACACTTGCTTCAAAAGGGTCTTCGATGCCATAAAACCTTTTGGTTCCAAAAAGAACCTTTAACATCTGAAGAACCTTCCTGTTTCACAAAAACCTTTTAAGCACCTTTATTTTTGAGTGTGAAAGAAAGTATTTAACATTGAAAAGAAACATTCAATGTTTTTAAACTTGTGATGTTAAGCAGAGAGAGAGAGAGAGAGAATTAAGGGAATGCATGTAACTGAGGTTGGAGTAATCCAGTATGTAGACCACAGGGAGGAGCTGTGGTTCTGCCTCCATCAAACAAACCCAGAATCAAGTCAGTCTCTCTCTCTCTCTCTGAATGGAGTAACTCTTGGCTCTGTGCCTCTCTTAGAGAAGTCTGAGCGTTTTTGAAAGGTTTTCTAAACACTAAAATAATTATCTTTCTTCTCAAGATTAACCAGAGAGACTAACAACAAACAATAAGCCATTAGCTCATCTTATGCACGTAGAGGGATATTTATTTTCGATAATATCGATAAGCAAATACAGTGGCTTAAAAAAGTTTTGTATATAAAATAGGACTGCTTTATTAGAATAACAAAATATCTAACCAAGTGTCATATGCGAACAAGAGGCCCATGTCCTTTTCTTGGAACTAAAAGCTTTTTCTGAGACATTTTTGAAAAATCAAATTTAACGCTTCATGCAGTAGTCACAGGCCTAATCGATAACATTAACATCATTCATTTCATTAAATTTTCATTTTGCAGTGTTCATTTATTGTTTTAACGTGTAAAGCTAACGAGCTTCTTTTCTCAAGCAGCCTTTTACGTTCTCTCAAAACCATTAAAACTACTCGCAAGATCAACAAGTCCAACATCTCTTGAATGAAAAGTGAACATCCTGCCTCAATGAAACGTCTCGTTCATTTCTCCGGCATTTATTTTTCTTCGCCTTTAAACATGTCATCATAATAAACTCGCCCGATCCGTTCCTGTTGTTTTAACCCCTGAAAGTATGCGAGCGTGTTTTGAGATGCATAAAGCAGTCAGACGGGACGCGGGGAGCTCTCCTAAGAACCACATATTCTGCGCTCCGGCATCCCCCGATGAGAGAACTCCATCAGTAAGATGCCATTCCCAAAGAGTCTCTGTTCTCCTCAGAGACACGTCAAACTCACTATTTCAAGCTTTCAACGCCTCGTACTAACTGCAAGGTGGTTCCTATTTGTGGTCGTGTTTTGCTATGTTTGGGTATTTTGGTGGCACATGTGGTTTAGGGGGAAGCACGCTGACATGACCCAAAGAGAAAGGTGTGTTGTTATGTTGTTTGCGTAATGCAATGTGGTGCATTAAATTAGCCGAAAGAAAATGTTGTTTCTCAGACGTTGCTCTTTTATTGCTCAGAAGACGTGTCTCATTTAAGTATCCGTCCCTATAGGAGAAATAAAAACACACAAGACAATCGTCTTGAATTGTTTGTGTAGTGTTCAAATCTTTTGCAAAGTTTTGCAAATCTGAGCACAGTTTGAGACATCACTGAGACCTTTTCTGAAACACTACATGAGACAACACAGCAATACAAGATACGGAGATATGTTTTAAAAATATAAAAAGTAAGACACTTCAACAATGCGATCTCTCTTAATCGCTAGACTGAAACAACTGAGATGTTAAAACAGATCTCATCTCCTGAAATGCATATCTCAAAGTTAGCAAGTTTATATGTTAGGGACTAACTAATTCTCTCCCAAAAAGTCTCATAAAATCGTTTTATTTATATATATAGTAATAAATGTGTTTCTCAATCGATTGACCCGTCTCTTTGGGTCGGTCCTGCTGTGATGATCTGTGTTTCCACTTGCTGAATTATTTCCCTTGATTCATAGGGGCTCTCGGATGTACCCGCCTGACCTCGGATCAGTAAATGCGCTCCTAACATAAGCCGACAGTGTCGGTATGTACGCGAGCATTGTGAAGATGTCATATTTACTGCCCCTGCCAGTGGGGTCAAGCCTCGGGTCTGTTAAACGTAGTGGAGGATGTAAAAAGCAATTATTCGTCAGCGTGTGACCTTTAAATCCGCCATTGCGGCTCCTCTCTGCTCTTCATTATCATAGGTGATGATCTTCTACTTGTTCCAAGAGTATAACATACGGCATCCGTTCCACTCGACGTAATGCCACCTACAGTATGGGGCATTTACTAAATAGCAGGAATGGACATTTGGGTCATTTCGAGTGCTTGAGTTCGGTGGTCTTTATCTTTTTGATTGTGTGACACAAAGCAGCCCTGTTAAGTATTTGGATACCTAAAGGGAAGGTTCACCAATTTACTCATGTGATATCAAGTCTGTTAGACTTTCTTTCTTTAGCAGAACACAAAAGAAGATATTTTGAAGAATGTCGGTGACCACATAACACTGAACCCCATTGGCTTCCGTTGTATGGGGACAAACGCACTGAGACTTTTCTCAGAAAATATTCTTCCGTGTTCTTGGAATGACACGAGAGTGAATAAATGATGCAAATATTTCATTTTCGGTTGAACTATCCCTTTAAGCCAAAATCAAAATGTGCGTATTTTTTCGTGCATTTATTTCAAAGAAATATGAAACGCGAAACATTTAGCAGATAGAAACGTTGCTCAAAATAAGGACAAAAGGACATTTCCATCTTGTCAAGAGTTTGTGGAGCGTGTGCATCTTTAATGTGATGAAATAAACGCACCTTACTCTGAACACTCTGAGAGGACATCTGCGTGCACATCTGTGTGAACGCGAGGAGATGTGACTTCATACATCCAACAAAAATCACCTTGGGACCTGTTGGTCAGAAGTAAAATGTGAAGTTAGTTTTGAAAATAATTTGCAAATGGCACTTGGTTTGGAACTTGTTTCGTGAGCTTTGAAACGGTCCAAAATTTTGATACCCTTGCGTTTGCTGTTTTATATAAAAATATATATAAATATATATATAATTTGTCTCCATTTGCTTTCCGTTTCAATCCATTCTACAAGTTTTGCTGATCTAGTCTACATTACAGTTCTTGGCCTAGACCACGAGATACAGTACCACAAAAAAATGCTATAACAAAAATGAAAAGCTCGATAAAAGAGCAGAGTCATAAAATGATCGCGTTTTTTCAACGTTGTCACTTCTTAGATTCAAATACTTGCACCCATCCCTTCTGGAAAACTCCAGAAACAAACCCCTTCGGAGCGCTCTCGAGAAATTAGGAAACCGGGATGGTGTTTTGATGTGGGACAGGGGCTTTTGAGATTAAGAGAGGATAGCCGAGGATGTCAAGTTCTCCAGTCACCCTAATAAAAACACTGCAAATAAGATGTCGTCCTGTTTGTATTCATTATCAGTTTTTACATGCACACACTCTTGCATTAAACATTAGACAGCCTCTGATGTCTGCTTAACAGTTTAATCCCCCCTCAGCATTCAGCTTGTCATAATAAAACCAGCCAAGCACACAAAGTCAAATACAAGCGGCGAGAGGGAGGGCGAGCGTTCGTGTAAGTCGGAAGCGTCGCGTCGCGCTCCCCTCTTCACCTCGCACTCACGCAGGGCCGATCTAGCCGCGCGCCTCAAGTGTGACACTTCAATTCAATCTTCCCAGCGTGCCGAGGCCGGCCTATCAGCTGGCTGCAGGACGAGAGCGGCGCGCATGCGGAGGGACGATAGCAGGCCCTTCAAAAGACCCCCTCCTCTGGAGCCCCTACAATGGAGCCCACTTCTGTCAACAAAGCACAGAACGCTCGAGCCCACATATCTTCTCTATGGAAAAAGATTAACTGTAGCAAATCCCTTTAGCCCCCCTTCTCAACTTCCCCATCCTCGACAACCCCTCGTGCTTTCTGTTTTTCTTTTTTTGTGAAAATATAAGTCATCTACCGGATGTTGATCTCTGGCACTCGACTGGAAGGAGAGATTAGCTCCGTTAAAAAGGAGGAATGTGCTTTAAAGCACAATGATGCGACGCATAAGTACAGTAAAATCGTTCTGTTATGTTACAGTATTGCGATTAAACGCAGAGCAAATGGAGACCTGAGAATTGAACCTAGGGAAAAAGCATCTTCTTTTGAGTTTCATAGCACATCGCAATCATTTCTCACATTGCGCACGGACGGTTCGATCTGCATTTTCAATCGAATTCGTTGTAGACCAAGAAATCTGAGAAATGCTAACGAAATCAATCTCAAAGATCTTTTAGGGCGGTAGCAATATCAGATTTTCACTACACGATCACCGTGGCCAAAACAATTCAGCACCGCGATATTATCACGACATGGATTGGATTTCACCTTTAATGTTGTGCGAGAAAGTAAGAGAGAGAGAGAGTTTATAAACATCTAAAGGCAAAACTTTAAATAAGTGCTGAATTATTTACAATATTATCATGGTAATGCTAATCGTGGTTTTTCATATCAATGTTATTGTCGATACCTCTATATTATGACATCACTAATGGCTGGAATACACTACAAGACTTTTTTTAAAACTAGACATCACACACTTGCAGACTTTTTGAACGTTTCAGATAGAAACACACTAAGTGATCAAATCTGCAGACTGAAAATCTGGACAAAATCTGAGCAAAAGTCTTGTAGTGGATTTTAGCCTTAAGTCAACAATTGACCCATGTTTCTATTTTCAGTTCTCATATTTCAGGAAAAACATCTGCGATACCTCATAACACAACCGAGGCCTCCATTATACCTCCATAGCTATAAAAGAGCAACCGCTGATCAATATGAGCAATTTCACTCTGGGAGGGGTAAAAAAGCTGGACAGCCGGAAAAAAAAGCGTAGCTAAATGCTTGAACAGAGTGGCGCATGAAGCCTTCAGAAAACTACTTCACAATGGCAGTGATCCACTGCAAATACAGTTTAATATAGAGAGAGCACATCCAACGGGCTGCGCTCCGCGTGGGCTGAAACCACATGTCCGTTTCTCCATTAATTCTAGAGCGAGAGAGAGAGAGAGAGAGAGAGAGAGGGGAAAATTCAGAGTGACTTGCATGTCACCAGCGCACACTGGAAAATCTCTACAAACAGTTCAATAGCACCGCCACTGTCCAAACAGCCCTCTCCACTCATTAATTTTAAAAAGTTGTGCGAATCTGCACTCGAACGGTAAATATTTAAGCAGCGCTGAGCATCGGCCAGCCCTGGTAAGCTCAACTTTAAACACACACACTCAGACGTGCGCATCGAGAGCGGCTGAAAACTAATTACCAGAGGCAGAGCCACTTGTCGGCCGCCACAAGAAATAGAAGGTCAAAAGACGAGCTTCGGCTCTGACAAACAGTCACTCCGCTGAATGATACAAATTAGCCGTGGGGCAACTCTCTCTCGCTCTGCCATTACGCGCCAGGAGAGGAGAGGACGGGCGTGATCCATACATCAGCGCATGTGGTATGATGGTTCAGATGTGAGGAAAGGGGATGTTATGCATACGAGAGTAGCTTTCTTTCAGGGGACTTAATGATGTGTTTCTCCAAGGCATTTAAGCGTGTATCGCGCTGCTGCCGTCTGAATATTCCAGCAGATACTTCAAACTTTGTTTCATTATTGACCTCTGGCCTGAGGAGGATTTGCAGAAACAGAAAAAATGGCTGTAATGTTGCATATAAAAGGTGCACAAAATACTTTTTTTCAATCGAGTAGTTGGTGGATTTCCGTATAGCGCCGCATTGACTAATCGACCCTTGTATAGTTTGGCAAATATAGTAGGCCTATATGTGTATGTAAGGTGCGATCTTGCATTAAAAAAAGGAAGACGGAGTGAAACTGAACAGGATTCAATAGTGTCAAGATGAGTTTTAAAAGGTTACTATCAATTTCAAACGTTGTTGTACTAAAATTGGCTTCCCGTGAGATTTTGACTTCTGATCGGCTCATACGGGAGGCTGCTACCTGATTGGTCCATATCTGTAAAGCCCGCCTCCACAACTAATCTTAACCAACAGGGAGTCGATCTCACGAGGAGTCAAATTTGGATACGAAAAAATACATACGCATTGATGTAATATAGCTTGAAATGTACATTTACATTTAAAGACTCAACTTTTCATGAAAGGTTGTACCGTCCAAATCTACTAGCGTACCACATATAAAACGTGACAGTTTGCTCAATGAAATATTGTGTTTGCCAGTCGGGTGTCGCCGGTTGAAGGATTTCTGGGTTTGGCTAGACGATTTAGCAGCCGCGCCTTCTGGACTTGAAGTGACAGGAAATATTTTACCTCCTCTCGTGGCAGCGTCGTGAAACGTATCAATTTGACCGGACGGAAAGAGAAGGAAGGGTGATTTGGGCCAAATGAGAGGGATTGATAGTTGAGCGAAAGAAAAATGCTACTGGGAGAGAGTCTCTGATGATCGCCACAGACTGATGGATGACCAATGGGGTGTGATTTGCGGGAATGACTTCATAAAGGAGACGAGCGAACATCGGTGAGAGTTTAAAAATGAGAGAAAATGTACAAAAAAGTTTGCGGGAGAGTCACCTTGTAAACTACACTTTTTGAAGTAACAGAAGTGTCATTAAAAATTAAATGTGATATTGAGTTAAATTGAGATATATTGATATACTGTATATATATAATGAACTAAAATCTGAATATATAATTAAATAATAGTATGAATATAGAGCAGGGGTGTTACAATATATCTTGATATTACATCATACTATAAGTCGCAACAAAAATGCAATTGAAAATTTTCAAATTTTGAAAATTGAAGATGTTTCAAACGATTTTAATACCATCATAAAGTGAACCCACTATCATGCATTGTATTGAATGTATTCTATGTAAAAGCACATAAAAACCGACTATAGTTCCCACCAAAATATCACGGTCAGTACACTTAACTTAATGTTGGACATAAAAGAATTGTAGAATAACCATAGAAATTACAGCACATTGGGAATTTGTGTAAAGTAGCGCAGATAACAAATCTAGAATATTGCTGTAACTAAACGTGCAGTCTCTGAGCCGTTTCTAATGTCAGCACGTCTTCACAGTTTTGGTAATGTGTGACCTGGTGCTCACAGTCATGAAGTAATGGCCTGATCATAGAGGCCACCTGGAGTTAATTTTCGACTGTAGGAAATATCCCACACACACAAACCTCCACGCATGAATACCAGCGCTGAGAAATCCCACAGCCAGCTGCAGACCACTGCTTGATGGAGAAAGCATGTTCCTGGTTAGCCCGGCCTCTGCGGTCGCTCGCGGGAGTGAAATACTCGAGAAAATCCCAAACTCACATCCTCACCATTAACCAAATTCAATTTGTCATTTGAGTAATTATCCACGAAGGTTAAGCGGCCTGTGATCGTGAGGGAAGAAAAGAGAAGACAAAAGAATGAGAGGCTTGCTGCTTACACTCAATACTGCATGTTGTACACTACAGTACATGCTTTTTTAAAGTAAAGCAAATGCGCAATATTCCAATTTAAATGTTTTTACTGATTTGCTACTTTGTTATACAAAACCTCACCACGATGCTTTTTTTTATTTAGCCTGTGATGTTTAATAATCTGGAAAATTAAAACGGAAATAAAATGTATATCTATTTCACATTTTTTATCCAATTTTGCATAAAACATGTCTTTTTTGGCAATGCATTCAAACAATGAGTTTCGAAAGAGATGTGAAAACACTAAACACGGCTAAAAAGCGTCCGGTTCACGTGACACGACAGAAGGTCAAGGTCAAGTTGACATGCATTGTGAGATGCATTATTTCATGCAATATGCTTCAACAAATCATATTCTATGCATATACTGTGCACAGAATTCGTAGTATGCAAGTATGTTACAGAAAACACAAATAAAGTACAAGAAAACAAATGTGCATAGAAAAAAGATATGGAACACATCTGAAATCGTTCATCAGTGAGTTGCTGTAATGTGGTAAGTGAGGAGGACACACACACACACACACACACACACACACACACGCACACGCACACACACGCACACACACATGCACGCGCACACACACACACACACACACAGACACACACACACAGTGTTTTTGCCAGTATGGATGGCTGTGTGAAGCTGCCCTGGGACTGGTGAGCGAGAGAAAGGCTCGGTAGTTCTTGGCAGAGCGGCTGAACATCTGCATTTGGGCGTCGCAGGGGGAAAACCACGTTCTTCAGAGAACCGGCCTCGCGAGCTCGGATAGAATACATTTGGAGGTCAGCGTGTGTGAAACAGGAATTATCAAAGAGAAAAAAGTCAAATGAAAGGAAAGAAAGTGTCCAAACATGCAGAACAGACCACGGAGTCGTGACCCGAGCACTTGTACGGCACAAAGCGAGAGTCACACATTACAAACCGGCTGTAAATGTCACGGCAACAATTCAGATGTACGGTACAAACACATCGTATTTGTACAGCTCTGAGAACACGCCATACGTTGTTTACATCTTTTAGCAGCTCGGTATCAACATTTCAAAATGTTTGAACACACGTGCGGAAGTGTTGATACGCGACGGGGCGCCAAAACCCATGCGGTTTCTTTTGAACCCAATTGGTCAAATACGGACATGTGTTGTCTAAATTAAGACTAACTTTCTTTATCATCACCCTTGTCTCGCACGCAGATAATCTCGCACGCCTGCTGTCTTTCAGCTTGCGCTATGGCAAAAACTTTAATTACGGACGATTAAATATCTCACTCCCACTTGGAAGCGGAGGAATATCTCTGGGATTCTGTCAATCAAACGCCGGCATCACAGAGGAGAACCTTCGCTAAACTTCTCATGTTTCTTTCCGAAGTATGAAAGTGTTTCAAACAGAGCAGAAGACAGGAGTTATCTGAATGCATAAACTTCAGGTGTCGACAGCGCTGGGATGAGAATAAAGCAGAAATCAATCAATAAATCAATAAAAATAACTTGTCTTTCTAGGGCACATCATTTCTGGGTCTGGAGAATGAGATTATGGCCATGCCTGGTTTTTGCTAATGATGTAAGGGAATACTGGGATCCTTGAGCTGTCTATCAGAACGCTACCCCAGGTGATCCAGAAGTGAATGTTGATCTTGGACATTCAAAAGGAAATGACATCATGCGAGGAGGTCAGAAACAGGAAGGAAAGTCGAGAAGTAACCTAAAAAAGAGAGAGCGAGAGAGAAAAATATTGAGTTAAGTATAAACATACCACAATGTTATATGTCATATATCATATATTAACAATCAGAGGTGGGTAGTAACTGATTACTTGTAATCTGGATTACTTGTAATCTGGATTACGTAATCAGATTCAAAATATCAAGTACTTGTAATTGAATTTCGTTTCATTTTAATATACTCATAATATACTTTAATGTAATCATAGTACAGTTACTATTTTATTGTTACAGATTACATGACATATTACTTTTTTTGTAAACCAACCCACGATAGCGAGTCTGACATGCTTTTGCTTACAAGCATTTAT
Organism: Triplophysa rosa; assembly: GCF_024868665.1. NCBI lineage: Eukaryota > Metazoa > Chordata > Actinopteri > Cypriniformes > Nemacheilidae > Triplophysa > Triplophysa rosa. Next base: position 2,174,512 of record NC_079907.1, read on the forward strand.
GTTTGCTATGTATTGTTCAAGAACAGTGTTAATCTTCACAATCTAGCAAAAATAATACTATGATTTGCACGATTAGTGTAAATCACAACATTCATTGCGAAACTGCATTAATCATAAATCCAAATAGATTTGTGCTGCTGAATTGTCCATGCACAGCATTCACAATATATCATCTATTTTCAAAATTTTTGTTCACAAAGGTAATACATGTGAAAAATATTGATATATTCTCCATTGTTTAAATTGGATTTTGTATAAGATAATCACAAGCACAGGCGGATGAAAAATTTAATCTTTCACAACTTGATTTTGTTGTTTTGCGACTGTGTGTACCTGTCATTTGTAATACAATGAACATTTATATTTGGCATTAGCAAACCGTTATTAATATGGCTATAATATATGCAGGTATTTGCATAGGCAAAAACTCATGGTTTAGATTAATCTTATTGTCAGATTGCCATCTGAATACTTTTTGTTTTGCCCATCACTGCATGAATATTACAAGTCAAGGCAAATCAAGTTTATTTAGCGCTTTTTACAATTTTCATTGTTACAAAGCAGCTGTTCATGGAACATATTGACTATAAGCAAAACATTAAAGTTATACAACTTAAAACAAAAGAGAGTGAACACACACACACAATACAGACACGAACACAGGTTCATAAACTCCCACTTGCATAAAACACAACTCCACACGCACAGAGCACAATATACACACGCACACATGCACGAAAGCACACACGCAAGCACACGCACACACGCGCGCACACACGCACACACAGCGTGGTTATCTCAGAGAAGCACACATTTAAGATAAAAGAGAGAAACACAGGTCACATATTATACAGACTATAAATTCCTATATGTAATAATAAATAAGTTAAGCAGAATGTTACATTTTAAAGTTATATTAATAAATTCGAAAACTTTAAATTCTAAAGCTGATGTCAGCAGCCCCCCGGTCAGGCAAACAGTGCAAAATAGTATGCAAATGGTGGCGAGGAACCCAAAACTCCAATGGAGAAAAAAAACCTTGGGAGAACCCAGGCGCAACTAGGGGAACCAGTTCTCCTCTGGCAAAAACTGCAGCATCTCTACAAGCTCGACAGTGCTTGCACAACTAGGCTAAAAAAGAAAATAAACATAGTAAAAAGGTTTTGTAAATAGTAAAATGGGTTACACCCATTTACTGCACATTGATTTGGTATCTACACTTGATATCTCACTGTAAGGCCTTTTGTCTATTCTTTAACCATTTTATTGTAACTATGTGCTGTTGTATTGCAGTCATTCAGTATAAAAGGCATTTGACTAACTTCTAGTACTTCATACTTTTATAATTTAATATAATTTTAATGTTTTAAAATTTAAAAAGAAAAGTGTAGTGGACATAGGTAAAGATAAAACAGACACTTTTAAACAAATGTAATCTAAATGTACTCAAAAAGGAGTCATATTACGTTACAAGAAATGTGTAATCTAATGGATTACGTTACTGACTACACATTTTGCCATGTAGTTTGTAATTAGTAACTAATTACAATTCCCAAGTAATCTACCCAGCTCTGTTAACAATACCATAATATATTCCGATATTTTAAAATGTTTTACTTGAATAGACTTTTACACAAGAAAATATCCTTCAGAAGAAACAGAAGCAAATCATAAATTTTGCAACAATGGCCAAGTTTGCACAGACAAAACGTCACACCCTGAAGCAGTGTTTATCATATTAAAAATCCTTTACTGTAAAATGTCTATGGTATAATAAATAGAGATGATTTTATAACCCCAGGAAATGGGATTATCGTTTCAAGTTGAACTTTTTGTTTATGCGGGCTCTGGAAATAAACCCAGAGGAAGAGAGAAAGCCCTTCGAGGAGTTACTGTATATACAATATGGATGTTTTAGTAAAACTTATGCTGAAACATGAGGTCAAAGCTACATGTTACAGCACTGAAGCTTCATTCAGATGGACTGGAAATGTTTTGAGCTGGACATTCTGCCACGTTTATTTGAAGTTTAATCCCGCTGCACTCTTAAAAAATAAAGGTGCTTCAAAAGGTTCTTCGATGCCATAGAAGAACATTTTTTATCAAAACTTTTCCATAAAGAACCTTTAACATCTGAAGAACCTTTCTACACTCTTTAAAAAAGTTGCTTCAAAAGGTTCTTCGATGCCATAGAAGAACCTTTTGGTTCCATAAAGAACCTTTGACATCTGAAGAACCTTTCTGTTTCACAAAAGGTTCTTTGTGGTGAAAAAAGGTTCTTTAGAATATAAAAAAGGTAAGAAAGAGAGGGTTCTTTAAAGAACCTTTGACTAAATGGTTCTTTGTGGAACCAAAAATGGTTCTTCTATGGCATCGCTGTGAAGAACCTTTTGTGCACCTTTATTTTTAAGAGTGTGGAGAGTTTGTCATTGCATGATAGTGTTCAATCTTTACTCAGCTAACTCAACACTGAACTAAAATGAAAAACAGATACATCCAGTTTAGTTTCAATTAATATCATAAATCAAGAATAGAGATTTTAATCACAAACAAAACATATAAGAAAAGAAAAAGAAAAGAATGAAATAAAGAAATAGGTAGAGAGCGAGAGACACAAAAACAAAGAAAGAGGAACATAAAGAGAAAGTCTAAAAATAAAAAAATCATTCTAATCAAATGTTCACACAACTACACAAAAACAAAACAAAATACAAGTGAATAAAAAAGGAAGTTATCAATAAAAATACATAATGCTCCATGACTACAGTAAAAACTCTCAAAGTTAGAAAAATCTTTTTTGATTTTATAAAACTTTTTTGCATTGAATAACACTAACTACTAATATAAACAGGCGATTTGCTTCTCCCAAAATAAAATGCCATCACTGACAGGCAAACCTCATGTGTACCTCATGCATACTTAAACCTAAGAATAAAAAGCACAAATAAAACAAATCTTTTTAAAAGCATAAATACAGAATAAATATAGAAGGAGAAGAAGAGAGATGGACAAAAAAGACAAAGCGAGAGAAAGAAAGAAAGAAAGAAAGAAAGAAAGAAAGAAAGAAAGAAAGAAAGAAAGAAAGAAAGAAAGAAAGAAAGAAAGAAAGAAAGAAAGAAAATAATGTACGCACACACACACCGACACAGAAACACAACAAGCATGTGTATTGTCAGGTGACAGGTGATGATTTGTGCTGTTATAAGCAGCAGTTAGAGCCGCAGGACTGTATTTCCAGCGGCTGGACTGTGGTTTTACTCTGCTGTGAGATAATACAGACCTATATCACTCCACACAATCACATGTCTGTCACTCAAAGCATTTTAAGAGTTTTATTAGCCATTCTTATGTGCCTAATTTATGATCCACTAGCAAAGACTGACTCCAACTAAAAAATGAAACCATGTTTTATTACCGCGAGTCAAAATTCACCATGTCTTATTTTCGAAGTATCGAGTAAGGAAATATATCTGTTTACAGCGAGCTGGAGGCCATCATTTACACGCAAGACAAAGCAGATATGTATTTGTACAAGTATGTACATGAAACACGGCTCCAGGGCTGCATGATATAAAAACGAATGACGTTTGTTGAAAAGGAAAATAAAATGTAATAATACCAGCAAATATTTAGGAGGTAAAATATGAAAGGCACTGTAGTACTGTAAGCTACAAGAAACGTACATTTATTAATTGCAGTTATTTATAATGATTATTTTTACTTGTTTTTATTCTTAATGTAACAATAAAGTTACATTCTGGTTGTATGAAAATACTCTTTGAAATCAGCTCAGTTCTGATTGGTCAGTCAATGTAATTTCAAATAAGTCAAATATTTTGATTGACGGGAGCTAAACTGTATATCTGATTGCTCTCTCCGACAACCAACACAGCGGCGCTAATTAAATGTTTCTGCCATCTCCTCTCACATATTTAAAGAATCGTTTCAACTTAAATCAATATTTGATATGCATTTATTTATTTATTGGGTAAGAAACCGTAAAATAAGCAGTATGACGTATCAGCCTCCAATGTTGCTAAACAAACCTCACAAGGGTGATTATGTCTTATATCATCTTAGTTTTTACAAAAGCTTTTATTTTGATGGTATATCAAGCCTAAAGCAGGTACTGTATAATATTTTAATTGTATTGGCACAATCACAACATCAGCGTTGTTTTTCGAAGAATCGTGGTATTACTGTGGTATTTTTTATGGTAATACCACGTTAGATTTTTGTAAGGGTTATTATAAGTTTCTCTCTCTCTTTTCATTTTTAATGCATCCCCCGATTCTCTCTCGCCATCTGCCCTCCCCCCTCTACCATTCTGGAATTTTTATGAGACAGGACAAAAATGGGCATTTCCCTTATTACCATCTCACAGTGGAAATCAAATATGCAAGGGAAGTAGTGTATACACTAATTAGTGCGGAATTCATAATTACTGTGCTCATTGATGGAGATACATTTGAATACGTTCGGGCCCTCGGGGACCTGCGCAGGCTGTCCAGAATAGGCAGAGAGAGAAGGGAAAAAACTGCCCTCAGACCCTTTTTCTTCTTGAAATTAGGGATCTATGGCATGCCGTAGCGCAGCGCGTCGTAAGATCCAAAGTGCTGCAATTTCTTTAAATATAATTAATCAAGTGGAGCGTGTAACCTAATGAATGTATTTGATAACAGGGCCTATTCAAATATGAGCTTTATCTGGCTGCTGTTGCGTTTGCTAAGTGTGAGTACGGCGGCGACTACCGCAGGAAATGCGACACAGAGACGCTTCCTGCACGCGTCTCCTGCGTGTCAGCCATGTACATGCTCGTCAAAGAGACGAGGGGAGACGGGTGACAGTGAAGACGCGCACTTTAATTGCTGTAGATTAATAACAATTAGAGATGTTGGGCAGAGCGGAGAGAGAGAGAGAGAGAGGCCCTGGGACAACACACCAGTACACACAAACACACATGGAAACACAAACACTTTCTTAAACACGCAGACATACACAAACACTCGCTTAAAACACACACACAGAAACACATGCACACACACAAATACTAACAAACATACACTCACTAAAACATACACAGAAACAAACACACTCATATAAACACACATGCAGAAACACTAACAAACATTCACTTAAAAACAGACAAACACACACACGCAGAAAGAAACATGCATGCACGCACACAGACACACAAACACCAAACCCTCACTTAAACACAAACAAACAGTAATATACACACACAACACAAACACACATGCATGAACATCAACACAAACATTCACTCAAACATACATACATACCCACAAAAAACACACAGAAATGCACACTTACTTTAGCACACACAGAAAAACACTAACGCACATACAAACACTCAATTAAACACAAAAACACTCATTTACACATAGAAACACTAACACACACTCAAACACTGACTTCAACACTTACAGAAACAAACAAGAATGACTGACATATACAAACACTGATACAGAAACATGAACACACACACAGAAAGAAAGGCTAACAGACATAAACTCCAAATAACACTGAACTAAAACAGAAAAGCACTGTGCAGGCGTCATGTTACACAAATACCTTCATATACCACGGAACTGAAAGATTACCGTAAAGATAACACACACAAACAAAAACTGTGCTATTGTTCCCCAGTATATTTTGGTAGTGTTATTTCTGTGTTGTTCTAGTTTTACATTTCAACATTTTTTAAATGGTAAATATAAATGGTAAATAAAAAGGATAGTTTACCCAAAAATAAAAGTTCTGTAATTATTTACTTACTTTGAGCAGTGGAGTAATGGGCGGGCAAGCAGTGAAGGGGGGTGTTATGGTTGGTGTCTGCGTGGTGGCCCCCCCCCCAATTTTTTTTTGACGTGTATAAATAGGACTTTTATTTTATAACGCTGTTTGGTGATCACAGTATCCTTTGTAGTTGTTGCGATCCAATCGTAATGGAGAATAGCTACAAATGTCCAGGAACGTAATAATCTTAGCATTCTTCGCTAAATAAGTAAGATAAATAATCTCCAAAACGGTGTCCAAGTGTCACTAATGTGGTTATGCTTTGAAGTTCTTTTAACCATCCCTGTCACCATGCAAGTGGCGATCGAGATGTCGTTTTCTAAATTAAAACGAATTTAAACTTGTCTGAGAAGTGCAATGAGCCAGAGAGACTTTATACATGTGTAACGACAATAATGTCACAGCCCAACAAACAATAATTGTTAAATGTTCAATGTGGATTTTGAATAAATTAGATATTCATTCACACTAGGAAGTTTTTTTTACAATTAGCAATGTGCATAGGGCAGTTTTATTGCCCATTGCCAAATAAAATGACAATACATTAACTGCGTGAAATTTTGTGGCATTTATCCTTAAACGTTTTAACTATTTTTTACATAGGCCTATATATTGACAAAAATGCATTTACTTATGGATATATAAATTTGTCAATGAAATAAATACACAACAGTGATTCAAACATAATTATTGTGATTTGCGTTTGGTGGTTAAATGTCTGCAACGGACCAGTGTGTGAGGAGAAACGATGACACGCAGATCGTTTTGTGCTGCATTAAAGTTTTTTGTCTATCAAAGACGATGTACCTAGTGGCGTTTAGAATATATCTTCTTATGTTGCTGATATTATATGAACAGTACTTAAAATCTTTTTTTTTTGTAGTTTAGATTCGGTTCATTGTAAATACATAACCGGAACCTAGCTGTACCATTTCAAGTTGGATGTACATCACGAGACTACGTGCAAGTAGTCCAATAGTTTTGACACAAAATAATATGGTCTAGTAAGTGACATAGCACTGGTAAGTCAAGCGATTTTTAAATGCATGAATTCCACTCAGTTGATTACATGGTAAAGGGGTCCCGCCTCCACTCTCGCGGGAGGGCCACCGGAGTTTGCGTTACGCCACTGACCTTGAGTTGTTCCAAATATGCATACATTTTTTTGTTCCGATGAACACAGAGAAAGGTATTTTTCAGATATGGGTACTTTACAAATGTCTTTGTTCTGTTGAACACAAAAGAAGATATTTTAAAGAATGTAGGACAGCAAACTGTTCTGGGGCCCTTTTGACTATCAGTGTCATTTTCCTAGTCAGTGGTGTCAAGAACTGTTTAGTTACAAGCATTCTTCCAAATGTCTTTCTTTCTCTGTGTTCATCCAAAACAAGACATTTATACGGGTTTGGAACAACTGGAGAGTGAGTAATTTCATTTTTGGGTGAACTCTCCCTTTAAATATTCTTTACAATGAAGTATAATACACAGCTGAGGTCATCAATAAACGCTGGTGTACAGACAGTTATTTTCCCCCAGTATGAAGCGCTGTACTGTGTTAAAGTCCAGTTGGGGGTAAACTGCCCTGGCAGCCGCTGCTGGTCCTGAGCCCAGGATCTGAAACCATGATGCCCATCGCCAAACAGTGCCCAGCGGGTAACCGGAGACTTGAGCTGGAGCTCTGGCAGATTTACAGTACTGCAGCTATTAGGATTATCCACTTATAAAACATACATGACATTACAATATCATCTAAATGATGTGTCTGTTTTAACTGTATTTACAGCATACAGCACAGCTCATATTGAATCTGTGCACTTTTTTTTATCATTTTCTGTGCTGTCACATTTGTGTATTTAAATATTGCAAAATGTGTTGAAATTCAACTATATAGATATATTTAAAATTGACATGCTCCCAACAGCCCATAAAAACTCTGTAGTATATTTACTATAATAAACTACAGTGTGCTATGCTGTAGCGTAGTATAGTAATTAGTACGCATTGTTAAAGTACATTACAGTATTCTGTAGCACTAACTATACATAAACATTATAAATACTATAGTGCACTTTGGAATTTACTATGGTAAACTGCAGTAAATTATAGTATTCTGTAGTATATTTTAGTAATTAGTACACTTTGTTAAAGTTTACAACAGTATTCACTGATTACCTATAATAAAGCGATAAACTAGTAAATACTAAAGTATACCTCGGCATTTGCGATAGTAAACTTTAGTAAACTGTAGTATACTATAGTAATTAGTACACACAAATTAGTTTGTTTAAAGTATGCTACAGTATTCTTTAGTATTGTCTATAGTGAAGTGATCAACTGTATCAAACACTGTAGTATACTTTAGTATTTACTATAGTAAACTGTAGTATAGTATTGTAATTAGTACACTTTGTTAAAGTTTACTACAACATTTTATATAACATACTCTAGCGAACTAATAAACTGTAGCAAATACCAAAGTATACTTTAATATTTACCATAACAATGTTCAAAAACACTTCAGTTTACTATAGTAAATACTACAGTACATGTGTGAGTGACCTCATTTCACTATGCACATGGTGCAGTGCTTTACGAGCACAGATAGTGTCGAGTCAAACTGGATCGTGGGCGTCAAGTAAATAAAATCCAGGTTTTGCGCTCAAATCCCAAACAGGAAATGACACGTACACGTGTAACTACGCAGATGTTGGTGTCAGAGAGTTGTGAACCGTGCTGAAATCTCTGATTAAAGTCTACTAAAGTAGTTATTGTCTCATATTGCTCCAACTGTCTCTTCCACCACCTGTCTGGAGCGTGACGAGTCTGACGTCTCGTCACCCCGTCTTCCCGCTGATGGCGTGACCGTATCGCGAGCGTCTCTAACCCGTCTCTGCGTTAATGACGGCTGGGGAAGTTTCTGTAATGAGGCCCCACGCAGGCGCTCCTGCAGTTGGGAGTGCACACGCAGCCATATGCGGGGCCATTGTTGCATGCATTAACATACGGCAGGTCAAGTTAACATATGCACACTAAAAAATGACTAATGACTTATCACATGCATATTATTTTTGGACTTTCCTAAGAGCGTGCAACCTTTCCGAGGAGTGAGTGCGAACGCGAGAAAAGGAGTTTGTAGGTCTTCATCGGTCACAAAACCCTCATGAAGACAGACAGGAGGAGGTGAAATGTGAAATCACATGTGTAGAGAACAGATGAAAGCGAGGAGACGCTGAATGGAGGCCTGCTGATACCATATTCAGTTCTGAACGGCAAACTAAGTGCGTCTGTGTGTGTGCGCGTGTTTACGTGTGTTAACAAAATTGCCTCTAGAAAATAGCTCTATACATTTGTATAGAAATGATGGGAGTCTATGGTACTGTATGTGCTTGCAGATTTGCATAGTAAAGCTGCAATCCGTAACTTAATAAAAAAATCAAATCAGTTATTGAGCAAGTAAAAAAGGGTGTCCTAATCTTACTTCAATTCACAATGGTTAACTTATAATTAGGGTTGGGAATCAAAAATTAAAGATTAAAATTTGACTTCCTCTTATCAATTCCTGTGTGCTGATATCTCAATAAAAGCCCTTATGAAAATTAAAACATTTTTACTATAGTAAGCATAGTATAACAATAGTATTTGCATTAAAAAGCACAGGAACCACAAATTATTAACCATAGTTTCATAATAGTTACTACAGTTTAACCACGATGTAGTTCAACTATGGTAATAAAAATTGTAATAAACCCGAAAAAAGATGATTCTATGTGTGTCACAAAACGGTGCTCACAAATATATATATTTTTGAAAACAAGTCAATAAGCAGGCTAAATGACCATACAGGTTGAAATCTAAATGTTTTACTTCAACCGTGGAATCGAAACTGGGAGTCGATAAGAATCGAAATCAATTAGCAGAATCGGAATTGGAATCGATAAAATTCAAACGATTCCCAACCCTACTTATAATAATGATTCACAATTTAAGCTGTCGGGTCTGAATTTCCAGGAAACGTCAGTTTGACTTACAGCTGCGTAAAAAAAATAAGACAGAGAATGCAAAGTTGTAAAAAATGTGGGCTTATTCAATCACATTTTTTTACATTGATTCTATAACACATGTAAAACATGGGTATAGCGTTGTTTGAACACGAATATAAACTTTGCCGTATTAAAGATCTGCAAACATTGCTTCTTTTTTTGTTATTTTGACCAGTTTGTTTTCATTTTCAGCAAATAAAAAACAATACTTTTGTTTAGAGTTTTGGAAAAATGTTGTCACTAGTTTACAGAATGAAACAAAACTTGTCATTTTACTTAAACACCTATAAATGGTGAATTTGGAAAAACTGAACATCATTTTGGAGATGTCTCTTCGTTTTTTCAGCGGCTGTATGTAGCGCATCAGGTAACGTGCAATTTTTATGTTTCAAATGCAAAGGTTACAGATTGCAGCTTTAATGCATGTGGGTGCACGTCTATCCGTGTGTTTGCATTGTTGTGCAATGTTGTTCACATGCATGTGAACAACAGTGGGTGTATGATGTGTATTATGAACTGGGTGTGCTGGGTGCATGGGATGCATTTTATAGGGTGTATTTGTAGGGTTATATTGGGTGCGTTTTGTGTGTGTGTCAGAGCTCGAGTTTTGTGATGGAGGAAGCAGGTATTAGCTCAGAGACCTCGGTGGTCCCTGCTAGCCATTAGTTTCCTCTACAGCTGCAGTATGATTCGCACTGTGAATCTGCCACATCGCCTCATTCATCAGCCACCCCATCCGCACCAGCACACACACATTCCAATAACACACACTTGCAAGAACTTCAGCACCACAACTGCAAACCATTCAAACACAGCTATCAGCCGAGAGAGAGAGGGGGAGAGAGAGAGGGGGAGAGAGAGAGAGAGAGAGAGAGAGAGAGAGAGAGAGAGAGAGAGAGAGAGAGAGAGAGAGAGAGGGGGAGAGCGAGAGAGAGAGAGAGAGAGAGAGAGAGAGAGAGAGACAGAGAGGAAAAGAGGAGATGAGAGAGACGAGAGACAGAAGAGCCATGAAGAGAGAGACGAGAGATGAAGAGAAGAGAAGAGCGAGAGGAGAGGAGAGACGGGAGAGAGAGAGAGAAAGCGGAGAGAGGAGAGAGACAGTGAGAGCGCGAGAGGAGAGAGAGAGGAGAGAGAGAGAGGAGAGAGAGAGAGAGGAGAGAGAGAGAGAGAGAGAGAGAGACAAAGACAGAGAGAGAGAGAGAGGGAGGGGAGAGCGAGAGAGAGAAGAAGAGAGAGAGAGAGAGAGAGGGAGAGAAGAAGAGAGAGGGAAAAACGAAGAGAGAAGAGAGCAGGAAAACGAGAGAGAGATGAGAGGAGAGAGGAGGGAGGGAAGAGAGACGAGAGGAGAGAGAGAGAGAGAGAGAGAGAGAGAGAGAGAGAGAGAGAGAGAGAGAGACAAAGACAGAGAGAGAGAGAGAGGGAGAGGGAGAGGGAGAGAGAGAGAGAGAGAGACAGAGAGAGAGAGAGAGAGGCAGAAAAGACAACACAAGATGATGAAAGGTGTTGTTTATTACTCACCACCAGCAGGTCTTTCATGCTCCGACTGTAGCGTCTCCAGTCAGTATCTATGTATGCTACTTCCTGCCGCCCGCCTGTCTTACAGGAAGTGTTTAAATGTTGGCAGGAGAGTTGTGGAATGGCCTGTGGAAACAGAAAAAGGACGGGGTCGGGCCCGAGAGGTCAGCTGCCGAGACCCGCTGTATTAGAGCTCACAGCGCCAGACCTCGCAGTTCACAATCTTTAGCTTCTCTCTCTCTGGTGGTCTAATGGTGAATTATTTGTTGCAATTGTATCTTGGCAAAGCAATACAGCAGTTGTGTTCACCTGTCCGAAAAATAATTGATTGAGATTTAGTTTTGGTCATTATAGAGCATGCAACCAATTCACTTTTATCTTCTGCTGTTTATGGTACTATATACAATTCGGGTTAGAAAGCACGGATTTCTAAAATTAGAAAATAAAACACCATGAAAAGGAATAGTTCAATCAAAAAAAAAAACATTGATTAATCTTAATGTCATTCAAAACTCGTGATTCTTTCTTCTGTGGAACACAAAAGAAGATAGTTTGAGAAATGTCTCAGTGGTTTTGTGTTCATACTATGGAAGTCAATGGGGTTCAGTGTTGTTTGGTTACCGACATTCTCAGTGCTTGAAGTGGGCCAGTACCGGTGCTTCTCTATTTTAATCTTTAGCGTACCTTCACTTTTTCTTGCGCACCTCCACTTCTCACGTTGCCGGTACTTTTCCACTCCGAGTCAAAGCGTCATTGTATGATTCACTAGAGCCACGATGTTAGCATTAGCCGCTACGCTTTTTTAGCTAAAGATTGCAGGCTTTCCATCTAGTGTCTTTGGCACGGAGCTACCCAATTTCAACAGATTGACCAATCAAACAGGGTTTACGAAATTCCAGCCAATCAAATTACAGAGGCCAAGCAGCAGTTCAGCCAATAAAACTAAAGAAGATAGAACGTTCAGCCAATCAAATTGAAGAAGACAGTCTGCAGGCGGGCGCTAGTGACAGTGACTGTGTAGTAAGATGTGAGAAGGCAAACATAAGAAAGCCAACGGTTTTACAATAAAAATGACAAATGGTAAGACTTCAAAATACTTATCTTTTGAATTCTGCTGTTTTAAATGAAAACTTAGGTGGTTTGTCACATAATGTAACGTCGACTTGACATGCCTAAAAACATAACATAAGTTTATAGCACCTGAATCTCTTTTTCTCCCTTCAAGCACTGGATGTTCTTTAAAATATCTTCTTTTGTGTTCTGCAGAAGACAGAAAGTCATGCAGGTTTGACATAATATGAGGGTGAGCAGCATGATGAAAGAAAACGATGAAAGCCCAATTTTAAAAAACACTCAGTAAACTACCAACATTTCCACTTATTGGGTGTTCACAAACATGGCTCGTGTACTCAATTATAAATTTCATTATGTCTTAACACCAGAAGAAACAATAAAAGCAAAATAAAGTTCATAAATCCTTTTGATTTTGCATCTGTTGATCTGCATATCCTGCATAAGTTATGACAACGTTAATAAAAAACATGTTTATTTTTAATCAAGTTCCCCATCGCTTTGGTCTCATCATAATGGCACATTTACAGTAAGTGAATATTGTTTTGTAAACATATCACAATGAACCCTTATTGAAACCAAGTGCAAAAAGGGCATTCATGTGGCTGTCTTAAAGGCACAGCGTGACAAAAAGGGGCTCTTTAAATTGTAAGGGTCAGAGAGAAGGTGGTCATGAAAAACTTAATGATGTTTGTTTTGCTGCGCAAAACTCAACTAACACTATAAGTGGACCTCTGGGAAAAAAGTAAAATGATACTAATAATGTACGACCCTTTAATATAGGGGAGGCTACAATTATGAATAAAACGCTTTTTGATTCATGCCAAATATCCACAGGATAATTGCAGAGAAAACACAAAGCCCCGGCCCTTAATTTCGACGCTGAGTTCAGCATTTCTTTGTCACACTTCACAAACAAGCAAATAAATTACATTTGCATGTGCAGTAAACACAGGAACAATACAGTACAAGTCGAGCAGCAGCGCTCTGGTCTAAACTGGACAAGAAATTAGGAAAAAAAAGGATGGTCATTTTCACAACGAGCCAATCTGATGGCTGGGGTAATTATACCGCTAAAGCGCCAAACTGACACGTATGGTCACAAAGGTCAGTTCACGTAAGACAGATTCTTCCTCTCCCGCCGCTAACTGAGACTCATTAAAGCCCTTTAGACCAAACACAGATAAAGAGCATTGTGCGCCAACGTATAGAAGCCCCCGGAAACTTTCGAAGTGTGTCGTGGAGAGCGAGCGCCTCGATGATTTGCTTTGTTTTCCCCCCGACAAAAATATCTTGATGAAGCTGTGAAATAAATCACAAGGGCTGGAATCCAGAGGTAACATCCTTTATGGACTTTTTCATGTCATCCATCTCCGGGCCGGGAGTGAATTATCAGAGCCACAAAAAAGATCTATGTTTTCTGACTTCCAATAATGGCCGAGGACAGAGATATATATATTTATTTCCTCATAAGCTCAACGGGCGACTGTGAGTGATAAGCATCATTATTGTTTGGCGAGATTGTAGTTTATGTGTCATCACCTGAGACGTCGGCACAGGCGTTTTCGACGGAGGAAACAGATCAATTTCAGCCTGACGTGTCGGAACATATGCAGAATGTAATGAGAACGAGCGAGACGATTACAGAGCCCGCCGTCTCACTGCAGCCTCACGTATACGTTCATAAACTCACATATGGCTGCAATTTCTCTTCCTGTATCATATCTAAAGGAAGACGGTGCAGTAGATCACAGACCAAAAAGTCAATTTGAAATGTAATCAGGAAGCTACTGTATAAACTATCCGCTGTGTGTGTGTTTTCTATTCAACGTCATTTATCAAAACATTTTATTTGTGGGTTTGGCCGGTTGACATAATGTACAATTTTACCAGCCTCATTGAGTCTTTCTAATATTTTTCATCGTTTGGCTGGAAAGCAACATGGGTGTTGGCCATGAAGTCATTTTTAAACAAAATAATCACATATTTTGTTAGTAGGATATAGAATTGTCATTTGACGTTACTGTGCTCATCATGTCTACACTCTAAAAAAATCCGTAAAAATAGGGCACAATATACACTGTAAAACTTTTCTGTAGTTTTTGCAGCAGGTTTGCCAGTAACTTACTGTAGATTTAATTACTACTTAATATACTTTCCAATTAGTAATGTTTTCAATTACATTGACTTGAGATTCAAAATGAGCAAGAAGAGACTGGCGTTAGCGCAGCAACACTGCAAAAAATGGCATTCTTCCTAAGCATTATTCTCTTGTTTTCTGTAAAAAATATTTTAAAATTAAATTACGATACATTAACATAACAAGAAAAGTGACCCAAGATATTTAGTCTTGTTTTATGAAAGAAAATATACAAACTGGGAAAGTTCATGCTTAAAACAAAATTGTACATTAAATCTACAGTAAGTTACTGGCAAACGTTTTACAAACGTTTGTAAAGTTTTACAGTGTACTGTATTAATATGTATTAAGGAATTTTCCGTATTCATTTTTACAGTTGTTTTGCCTGTATTTTACATTTCCCACTGCATTAAATTGCATTTTAGCATTAACTTAAATGTCCGTAAAATAAAGGAAAAAGTTTTTTGTATGAAAACGGGATTTTTTGTACAGTGTACAGTACATGAACATCAATCTTGATCAAGATCAAGATTATATAAACAATTTTGAAATATTAGTAGTCATTTATCATGTAAAACATGTAAATAATTATTTAAACATGTTAAAAAAGAGACGGTTACCAATCTCACAAAATCCATTTCTATATGATGAATCTTTCTGGGGATCTTGATGAAATCTTGCTAATACACCAAGCACCTAAACAGAAGTAAACAAAACATTTGTAAATCAACAAAAAAAGCCAATTGTATATTTTACTATAACTTACATTTCCTTAGTTAAGTCAATGCAAACTGGAAAAGAGAGATTCATAAAAACAAAAATCTAATCAAAACCTCAAACTCCCCACGTCAGAGAAAATCAACTTCCTGTGATTGAATTTTCCTCACGCACACGCACTCGCATTCATATAAACTCAAATTGAAAAGGTGAAGTGTGTTTTATTTCTCAGTGACCCTGTCTGGATTAATACCGTGTATTCATGAATATAAACAGCGGCGCATTAGCGTGCATTAATGGCAATAATAAATGCATAACCTGCTGGTTTGCGGCTCTGACCGCCACGCGAAGCCCCTCGGAAGAGCGCCGCTCACCTCACCGCTATCATCTTTGCTCAAGAGGGCCTGCGCGGGGCAGGATTCTATTACCACAACTGACCCCTGTCTCTCCAAAATGCCCCCTTCCCTCTTACCCGGCTCCGTTCCCCCCCTGAGGAGCATCTTGGCGGTCTCTGTCGCGTACTGCTCCTCTTCACCTCACTGCTCCTCTAACTCTGAGCTCATTAACCGCGCGGCTCCAAACGGCTGCTGGCATACATTGCCGCCTTTATCTACCTCTTTGGACGCAGCCATTGTCTCTTGTTTTTAAATAGATTGGTTCATCAGCGGGTTGACGGGAATGTTTGCGCGCTGGCTTTCGCACGACATCGAATCCCAGCGATTTCTGTTGTAAAACCTTTTTCTGCTTCTCCGATTCAACCACTTGACTTTATTACTTCTGACTGCATGTAACACCTGCATCTCATGTTCCAATTGTCATCTGATGGCTAAAACGTAACGACGTAAATTTCTCGTAGAATACCCAGAAACACGTCGGATTGAATGATTTTTTTCACGCTGACTTTAAAAATGTGGCACTCAGTCAGGCAGGATTCACAACAAAAGGAGAGGCTCTGTTCATTTTAATGAGCCTCAGATATGGAATAACAGTGAAGCTTGTCAGTTGTGTAAAAAGGTAGAAACAGAGTCAGTCAGTCATTTGGCTGAAAGGACCCATATGGCTGTCCCACGGACACATGCGACATGGAATGTGACGGATATCGCACATGCTGATTAATAAACAGTGTGAAAAGAGGGTCACATTTAGTGTCCATGTTACTCTGTAATTCCATTCGCACGTACAGAGTAATATTCATGAAAAACAAAAGGTGGAATGCGGTGAGATTTATTCCTATTCCTACCGTTTTAATAGGTAGGAATAATATTCATTATATTACAGTATTTGTAATTCAGGTCACGTGAACGTATGTTAAGAGAAACAGAACTTGCATGAAAATCCTTATTAGTTTGTCACTTGTTTTAGACTTGACCTATGACTATCATTGCATAAATCCTGAATGATTCAATATTAGTATAATAGAGGATCACAATATATTTGACACTATTGTGTTTATCCTTAAGTGATTGACAGCTGTAATGAAGAAAATAATATTCTATTGAATTCTGTTCCCTGTAAAAAACATAATTTTACATGTTTAATGGCCAAAAAAATAATAATTTTACGGAATTTTGGCACCCCAGCTGCTTTTTTACAGGGTATTCTATTCTGTTCAGTTCTGTTCTGTTCTTCTATAGATGGTTTCATCGGACATCTTTCGGTCTGTGTTTGGTTATACTGTAAACATTTTATTTTTAATTTTTATTAATATTAACTTAAATTCACATTTTATTGTATATTATTGCATTTAATTAAATTAAAACTACCCAACCATCATTGATTCTTTGCAGAGGCCTACCGGAAGTTCACATATAATGTTAATGTTGTTGCCACAGAAATTCTATTCTATTCTATTAGCTTTCCTGTAGCTCAGTGGTTAGAGCATGGCGCTAGCAACGCCAAGATCATTGGTTCGATCCCAGGGGATTGCACATACTCAGAAACGATGTATAGTATAATGCAATGTAAGTTGCATTGGATAAAAGCGTCTGCCAAACGCATAAATGTAAATGTGTTGTATTGTATTCAGTAAATCACTTCGGAAGACACTTCGGTCCAATGCTGGCCCAGTTTAAGTTTAAATAAATAAATAAAAAATCAAAATGGTAAACAAATATTTTTAAGATGTAACTATGCATGTATAATTAAAAAATAATAATAGAAACAAAAAAAAACTAAACCAGATGTGCTTCTGGGTCAGTTTACATCTTGCGAAGTGGTCTATAAATAAACATCAATTCACAATAGCAAAAAAGTTATTTTGCAAGTCCATAAATAAGGCTTTGAAATAAACATTGGAAAAATAAAATAAGTGCTTCACAAACTTTTAGACAGTATGAAATGTACCTGGAATGTCTGAAAGCTATGAAATAATAATCATCACAAAGATGACTCTTAAATTAGGGTAAATCCCTCTGAGACTGGGTTCAGTCATTAAAACAACATCATTAGGATGTCAGCAGAGCCCCAAGGACGACGGGGAATGACTGTTGATCATTTCTGCTATATTTAATGAACAGTCAACGATACATAACTTCAATATTGGCAAGACATAATAATGAGGCAATTTCACGGAAAATATGTGCAACCCCCCTGTTTAGTCACACTTTGATAGTACACTTGATCGCATTATCACGCAACTTTGGGTAAACAAAGAGTCCTGAGAATTTGGGTTGGCACTTCTTTTAGGGCGCTTTCTTCAGCTACCTCTTAAATGACACTTTTCTAGCAATAAAAACACACTTACTCAAAATCACTTTTACACTTGATAGATTTCACTTCTCATTGCCTTTCTTCAACTTGTTTCCCTCCTCACGACAGATAAAGAAATACGTTGATGATAAAAACAGACATGTTTGCGTGACAGGAGAGAAGAAAACACTCCGTAAATGAGTTTTTGATGATGTTTTGACATTTAAAGAAATGAAACGCTTTGAGACAAATAAATGAAAATTGTATTTTACTCACCCCTATTCCACGCCATTCCAAATCCGTGTGACTTTCTTTTCCTGTAAAACACATAAAGGATGAGTAATAGTTGACAGAATGTTTGGTTGAACTTTTCTCCTGAAATTCTAAACTCAAAAACAACAAGCACGGACAAAATATAAATCCTAAACATTAAAGTCAAAACAGGACAAATTGTCTTAAAAACAATATACAGTAATAATAAAATAAAATAAAAGCTACAAATTGAGTTTCTAGTTCATCACATTCATTTCTCATTGAATCTTTACACATTATAATTTGGCAAATATTAAACTTCCTCTTTAATTCCTTTTTAATTTCTGATAAAGTGTGCCTTAATGGTGATGATGTAAGACTATAGCTCCGCACAGCATTAAATAGTCTTCAATGGGCCATGGCTAACTCCAGCGGCGTAAATTTCTCATAAAGTGACACTTTTATACTTGATTTAAAGAGGAGAAGCTGTCTTGTGCGATCCTTTCCAAAACAAGGTCCAGAAAAACATCAGCCACCCCATATTTCAGTCCGACGGCTCGGAGGAAAACTTTCACGGAAATTTTCAGAATTACAAAGATGGATTGAAGCCACAAGAGAGGAATCTGGTGCACATCCATCGCCTGATATATTTCAAGAGCTCAACAGTTTCCAAGACATATTTCATGAATGTTTGGAACAGGTGGATCCGGTGAAAGTAATGCTAAATTAAATTACAATTATGAATATATATTATTTGATCATTAAATAAATAAATTTGTAGGATTTTCACTGTAAAATCACTTTAGATTAATTCTGATTGGTTTGTGTGAATGAAGCTATGTGGTTGGTGGAGATGGGTCAATCAAATAAAAGGGCATTGATGATGTCATCTGGAAAAAGTTTCTAAGTCGGAAATTGTAATAAAAAGTGGGAAAAATGTACAATAGAAAAACAACTTTGTTATATCATGTAGACTAGGAAAAACTACACAGTTTTCGAAGGCAGGACTTCGGCTCTCCCTACAATGAATCAAAACACAAACGTCAAGCTCCGTGCTGTTGAAACACAGCCGTGAAATATGTGCAGTTATTTCTTATGTCGGACAAATTCAGCCATGCCAGGGCAACAATAAACATGTCCACCTCGTGTCAAGCCGGCAGAGTAATAAACAGAATTAAGCCATAACACTCCCGGTAACGTAACCCCTTTACTTCTTGTAAATTCAGTCGAGTGTGAAAAATAATAAGTGACCAGAGAATGACCGACTCCTCAGTCACACGGAGGATAAAACTGCTGCTGCTGTGGGGTAATAAAACAACACACAGATCAAAGTGACACATGGATCTCTGTTTGTGGCCTATTAACAATTCAACCTTTGTGTGATGCGTGATGTGCGAATGACCTTTCAGGGGAGATGATGACCGAGTTTGAAAGCAATATTATCAAAAAGGTGGATGTGTAAAACAAAAGAGCTCTCGATTGCTTATCTGATAAGAACTTTGTTTTGCATAAATTATCTTGTTACATAAAAAGTCTTTGATGTTGTTGAGAAAGCATTTTATGTGTTAAATTGTGTCATCGGGATTCGTTCACTTACGCTCATGTTGTTTGGAACGTTACGTCTTGCTCCCGTCCGTGGATTTTGGTGCTCTTTGTCTTCCGTGGATATGGGCTTCCAAACTTTAAAACGACAAGAAACAACAAGTGCACTTCTTAAATATTCCTTCTAACGTCACGTAATACAGTTCTGTGTTGAACAGTGCAGGATTTTCAGTAAAAAAATTTGCTCTATCAAATCTAATTTCCCATACATGTGGAATATAATAATACTTGAATAGTGTTTTTATGGAGTTAACAGCAAATGATCAAAATAAGATTTCTTTACAATTGCAAGCCATAACCTTTGCCTCTCTATCGCCATCTCTGTTTGAAACATTGAATTGCAGGTTAATTTACTACGTAACAGGTGAAATTACAATTTAAATTTATTCCAAACAGCTCAACTGATAAAACATTATTATATTTGAAGTTCTTGCGTAATAACCATTTCATTTCAACACAAAAGTTACAGATTTCAGAAAAGAGGCTTTTTTTGCTTCTTCATTCCTTGTGAATTCTGCAAAAATAAGCCCGTTAAAATACCGCGTGACCTTTTAAAGGCTCTAATGTTGCAGATTAGAGGATTATAGCTCTTAAAGTCAGTGATATCTGAAAAATGATTACTCTTTACCTTTACCGACAATGACTTATGTCATATCTGCAGAGTTTAACTATTCATATTATGGAACATGGCGAACATGGAACGCAAAGGCCAAAAGATGTTTGTCTGACACCCGAAGAAAGTCTCCTCTACATCCATTACAGATTATCATAAATGTTCCATGTTCACCTTTAGCACGCTTGAGATATTAAATCAAAGCACCCTTTCCCTGTTCCTCTCAAGTCGGCATTGATTAAAGATCTCTCCGATAAAGGGTAGGCAAATGTCAGCTTAGTAGTAATTGAAAAAGAGTGTGCGGAGCTGTGATGTGCTGACCCGCTAGCTAACATCGTACAGGTTTTTCTCAGGATGTGTGAATGTAGATACTGTACTGTACATTAAAATATAAACATGTGGATAAAACGAATTATCACTTTATATTACTTTTACAGAGTATTACCTGTTGCGGTGGAACTATGCATGTAGGTGAAAACTTGAGCTGTCAAATCTAAAACTGATAAAACCATTACATTTACTCATTTGGCAGACGCTTTTATCCAAAGTGACTTACAAGTAGGAGAGCATATAAACATTTTGTCAACACGCTAAACAGTACCAGGCCATGCTACTTGGAGGAATAAAGTTGGAATAAGCAAAGGAGAGAATTCACTTATTTTTTTGACATACAGAGTTATTGGTTATTCAAATAAATGCGGAACAGGTATGTTTTGAGCTGTTTTTTGAAACTTGTGAAGGATGCTGCAGTTCGGATGGAGGCTGGTAGTTCATTCCACCAAAGGGGAACCGAACAAGTAAAGGTTTTTACAAGCGATTTGGTTTCTCGCTGTAATGGAACGAGCAGGCGTCCATAGATATACAGTATAAACGTTCATTACAGGGCATTTCTATGTGCAAGTCATCTGCTAAAATGGAACAGTCAAAGCCATGAACACTCGAGAGCAAGTTACCATCAAATGTTACACTCTTAAAAGTAAATGTGCTTCACGATGCCAAAGAAGAACCTTTTTTGTCTAAATGGTTTAATAAACCGAAGGTTATTTATGTTGAAAAACGGTTCTTCAGATTATAAAAAGGTCAGAAAGAGATGGTTCTTTGTGGAACCAAAAATGGCTCTTCTATGGCATCGCTCTGAAGAACCTTTTAATCACCTTTATTTTTAAGAGCGTACCCTAAACATTATGATCGGTAAACTAACAAAATACAACACGATTGTTACGAACCGCTCCGAGACTTGAAGGGGTTGAGGATCTAAATGCAGCTTTATTAAGAGAAACAGGCAAAAGGTCAGGGCAGGCAGCGAACAAACCTAAACGAGGTCACAAGCACCGGTCGAGGCAGGCAGCAGAGGTTCCCAAAACGATAAGCACAAGTTATCCAATAGAAGACCGCTCAGCAACGCGGTAGTAACACTAAACAAGACTGAGCAATGACAGAATGATTGAACCAGGCTTATATTGACAGAGGTAATTACAAACAGGTGAGAACATCAGTGTTCAATGAGTCCGGGCAATGGGTTATGGGAAATGTAGTAAATAATGAAAGTCCGGGTGATGGGGAGAGTGCTCTCTTGTGGAGCACGAGGGCACTGCAGCTGACAGACGTTACAACGATGAAGGCGTTAGATAACAAGACACTAAAAAGTGACCAAATAAAGAAAACATTGATACTGAGTTAATGAAGTAGCACAAACCAACACATGCTCTTCTGTGAAAGGTTATCCCATTGTCTTCGGAAATATCCAGAGGTTGCGCAATGTTTTGGCAAATCATTTATTTTATTGTGAGCAACTGAGATGTTCACCATTCCAAGATGGCGGATGGGTTGACGTGTCAAATGTGGTCAAACGTATGCACAATAGTGGCTGTAAAATTATCGACAGTGTGGAATAATTAAATGAATAATAATTGTGTTTAAAAAATCTATTTAAAACTTCTCTTTAAATTTTTTAAAAATTGACTTCATGTCTCCTGTATAAGTAAGTTTGGTATCTTACCGTCTGAAAACATGAGAAAACAAAAGAAAGACCCGAGCAGGCCATCATTAACCTCTGTCGTTGAACTGAGATGATGTGTGCGCACTGCATGATGGGAAATCCAAACATCAGTGATGCAGATGATCATGAACCGTCTCACACAAGCACACATCGGTTTATACCCCAGGTGACAGGGCGAGCAGCTGATCAATAGTCTTTTCCATATTTCTTGGAGTAAAAAAGGCAGTTAAGGTAAGCGACATGCGATTGAGCTCTCACATTGAAGTTCCATCTGCCTGCCTGGCACACGGATTTGTTTGAATCCTCGCAATTATGAGCGGCCTGTGAAGTCTGCAGCGTCCGTTTGTAGTGCAGTCTTTGAGAGGCAAACCTCGCCATATTAAGGACATTATGAAGGTGGGGTAGAGTAATGTCTTCTCTCCAGAGGAGATCTTCTTTTTCAAATTCATCCTTTTCTTTAGACCACCTTGACACATAACAAAGTCTGCTCCCCCCACCACCGGCCCCCTCCCCAAAAACGATACTGAGAAAGGTAGACGGAGGTAAAGGGTAAACTCGGTAAAGTTTTATTTTTTCAAAGTCATTTAGATGTCACTTTAACGACATCCGTTTCATGCATATTTCATCATGTTGCTCACTAGCTAGGCAGAGTTAAACTCGAGTCTCGCAGCGTTACGGCGAGTACAGTGAGGGCCGTCGCTGTATATATTGGACTCGCCCGTTTCCTCACGAGAGAAATAACGCGCCAACAAACGCGTCCGCACTTGCGGTTGTCAGGAACTCCATCAAGTTCATTGGTGTTATAGATTCACGGCCGAATCGATACGTCTTTGCACAACAGAGAGAGAGAGAGAGAGAGAGAGAGAGAGAGAGAGAGAGAGAGAGAGAGAGAGAGAGAGAGAGAGAGAGAGAGAGAGAGAGAGAGAGAGAGAGAGAGAGAGAGAGAGAGAGAGAAAGTACGAGCAGGAACAATTGAGACAAAATAAACATTTATGTTTGAAAATGCGCACATGCATGCAAGATTTTATTCAATTGGCTTGTCAACAACACTTACAGCGATGAAAAGTGATGCCCTCTCCAGAACCAGACGTAATATACAACAGCCCAACATGGGAATTTTTTAGCACGTTTGGTCAGCACAACACAGACCCTTATAACACACTGTGCTTCTAGTGTGAGTGGGTTAAGAACCTATAAAATACAAATGAATCTGTTGTGTCTGTGTACGTTAGGGACCGAAATCAAAATAAATTGATTGATTCTGGTTCTGATTCTGTTGAGTGTCTTCGAAATGATTCAAGTTATTAATGCACAACTTCATCTATCTATCTATCTATCTATCTATCTATCTATCTATCTATCTATCTATCTATCTATCTATCTATCTATCTATCTATCTATCTATCTATCTATCTATCTATCTATCTATCTATCTATCTATCTATCTATCTATCTATCTATCTATCTATCTATCTATCCTAACCAAACACCCACCCAGCCATCCGTTAGCCACCCACCCATCCATCCATCCATCGCTCCATCCATCCATCTTTGTCTGTTTGCCATGCCATACTTTGCGATGTTTAGTCATTTTCTTCACTACTCTGGATGGATTTTAAGTTGCTCTGCTTTCTTACTTTTTTTACATTTCTCCCTTTCCAGAATCCTCTTGTGTATCTTCTTGAATCCAACTCAATCAATACCTCACACTACGCCTGGGGCGCCATTCCGCAAAATACTACATCCAATTTACACACAGAAATAAGCAACTTTCCAGCGGGTACTACATAATCACACAAAACAAAAACAGCCACGACACGCTGGCCTCGGACTGCAAGTACGGCGATGACCTCCATTTACATGGCAAAATCACACCTCAGCCTCCGTGCCAAAGCCGCCCGTTCTCGTTTGGATAAAAGAGACTGTTTTGAGTGTTGAGTCACACCTCGGAATGCTGCTCAGATGTGTTTGTGTCACGGTGGCGGAGCCGCCTCACCGGCGTGAACGTCGTCTTTATCCGGCGTGTTCTCTGAGGGCCGTACCTGAGCCCCTCGCTGAGAGGAGAGCGTACGCGCTTTATCATCTCACACACACACACATGCTATGAAACCTGAAAACAGGTAAACAGAGAAAAGGTGTGTTAGCAGTAATAAGTTCTGTTTATGAGAATACAACCTTTTTTTCATAATGACATTTTTTAAAGGGCCAAAAGTGCTTGATACCAAAGAAAGAACCTAAGGGGAGGAAACAACACTTTATAACTATTTAATAGCTTTGATAGATGTGATATCATAGAAGAACTGTACACATTTTATAGGAATTTGGATGAGGAACCTCACATAAAATGCATTTTAAAGTGCCTTACAAATCCAAAATTACATCATCAAACATGAATTGCAACAACACTAGTACAAATGGGCAATTCCAGCGGAGATCAGAGAATGTATTTATTACAAATATATCCAATCATCTGTTTGTAATTTATAAAACCCCAGCCAAGTTCATGCACAAGTTTTCTATGTTAAAAGAGAGAAATATTCATGCGCTTTGGAAATTACAAAGAAGACGCACGATTTCTGAGAGACAACATGCTTTGTGGGATTTCTCTGAATTAAAATGTACAATGGCTCTTACAGTAAAGGAAAATAAAATAGTTGTTTTAATGTTTAATCTTTTTACGTGCCCATTTATGAGGAATATGTACTGTTATGGATGATAATTCACTTACCTTAAGAAAACACTTTTTTTAACTTCATGGGAGACTTCACATGGGTATCTATACCAAATATTGATATCTGACCTAACAGTATGGTGAAAACCTTTTGTAAACATGTGATTTTTTCATCTTAAGGTTGACGCATGGAATTGCATCAACAAAAAAAAGAACAACATTAAATACAACACAATAAACTAAAAATTACAACTGAAATGGACAGCCAGTGGTCACCATTCCAGTTAAATGAAAAAATGCAATTCTGACATTTTCTTTTACAGAAAAATGTAGGTAGATAAAAAAACTTACATTTTTACTTTAAACTGAATGAGTGAATGTAATTTCAGCCACAGTTTCAGATAAACACATATAACAATGACTGTGCAACAATGTTTCAACAATACGAAATTTAGTTTAATTTCACATTCGATCGTTTCAGAATCTAAGGGGCAGGTGAACGTGACGCTTCAGCTGCTATGACTCTGGTGAAGGTGAGTTTTATGAGAATCAAACTGTTTATTCACACCCGCAGCCTCGACCCAAACTGCCCCTGAGCATCGAGGGGCGGACTGCACGTGACTGTCAAATTGTGAGTAACTATAATTTATTTGTGTGACTGTGTGACATGAAGAATGAATGGTCAACCCTAAAATACATTATTTATGGACCCTCGGTGTCAGACCAGATCTTCACCAACCATGTTTCTGGCCCTAAAATTTGGAAGATTTCATTTAAGACGCCTCCAACATGCAGCCTTCTTTTCTCGTAAACAACCACATTGTATATGCGCTAACGTTAGTCATTCCATTAACAATACCATTTGTTTTATAGACCATCAAATACAATGCAAAGCAACTACACAAGAAAGCTAGCGGGATTAAAAACACAGAACCATACGAACCGCCACAGCAAAACCCTGTGAAATAAAGTTAGCGCTGGCTTGACAACACCATGCCTCTCTGATTGTGTGTACACGTGTACCTCCTCTTGTTTCACCTCATGCCTGTGTCTAAATTTCCTTTGCATTGTGTTTACTGTATATGCCAATAGTGTAATATTAAACAAAACCAGTGTGTCCGGTGTCAGAATGATAGATTACGGCAGCCAGGCAAGGTCACCCCAGTGGGGCAAGGAGGCCTGTCTCACTTCTGCAGTTAACACTATATCCGTATTGTATGAGTGTCACCAGCAATCCAATGATTTATTGCTTGGAAGGGTCTGCTCAATTTTTTCCCCTCTCCTCTCTCCCTCTCTTTTTCCTGCCTGACCAAATTGCACATTTTCTGGAGAGGGAGGCAAAAACATCCCAGCACATAGATTAGCCTGATCTCTTGCTTTGTTTGGATGGATTCGCTGTGTTGGGAGGAAAATTAAGACACGCTGATGTCTCTGGCCCGTTGTTAACGGCGTTCCATAGCTGATTTCATAGTTTGCCAGAGAGAAATCATTCGTGTGACAAAACGAGAGCCAGGTGGACTCAACGCCCAGTGAATCTGTCAAGTCATATTTACAGTATACCAAAATCAGAAGTATTAAAAGAGAATGTATATTTTACTTAAAGAAAACAAAGCCTGGTTTAAGAACAGTTTTTGCATTATTTTAAGTACAATTACACACATGTTGTCCTAATTATCACTACCATAATGGATCCGAACATTTTAAAGTCCTTTTGAGTTTTTAAACTCTCCGTTATTGTCAAAGATGATTCCCGTTAGAGTCTCATTACTGTAAGACATTACTTTGCTTAGTCTAGTATATTAAAGATACTACAAATAAAACGATATACAAATTCTTTACAATTTCAATAACATGGCGTCATTTTGTTTGCATTACAGTAATGAGATCTGGGAGGGAAAATGCACTTCATTATCACGAACATGCAAAAATGATCCTCAAACGGGCCTCGTTTCCGTTTTTGTATTACAACATTTCGTGATGTTAGGGTGAAATGTGACCTGGCCATGTTTACTTGAGATTTAGCCTCCTATAAAAACACGCTGCACTCTGAGGAAAACACAGATGTTTTTCTTTTAGTTCCCCCACAAACACATTCAAATGAGCCTTCTTGAATTCACCTCAACCCTATACCTAAGCAAAACTATTTATATAAGTGAGAGAATGATTTAAATATTGAACATGAATGAAAAACTAAACGAATAAATGAAACGCAAAAATCCAAATAATTGCATAACCAGCACACTGCGGATGGTCCTGCCATGAGGAAAACATTCACTGACCTCGAACCCAGTGCTGTGTCAGATTTTAGCATCCCTGCACCAGACGCATGATAAGATGAAGTATTGTTGCCTCAAAGGGGTTTTAGGGCGGCTGGAAAATAATGGTTTGCCACTTATCAAGCTGTACTCACCCCTCACTTGCAAGCATTTTCCTACGATCAATAAAAACATGAGGCCCTGATGCAATTAAATTAATTGCATTTCTTATTTTCTTCTCTCGGATAGAAAATAAACATCCAGACTGCCACACTGAATACATTAAGAAGTGTTTAAATGATCATATTTGTGCAATGAACACAATCAGACAAGACTCCACACATTTAATGTGTCAAACTACATATTGCAGAAAAACTTGAACCAGATCATGGACTAAAGCATTGCGGTGTGAACCTCACACTTCAGATACTCACAATTAATAAATAAATACTTCCATAAACTGTGCAAAGATTTGAGAGTATAAACTCAGACACATTGTTTTAAAGGTTCTAGTTAAAAACATAAGTTTTGTTTGTAATGAATGTGCCCGACATGAAGTCAAGATTCATGCTCATTTATTGACTTTCCAGCCATCTGCTCTGTTTAGGTACTCGCAGCGTTTGGCCTTAATGAGTCCAAAAGAGAAAGAGCGTGTTGAATTATTAATCAAGATGAGAGAGATTAAAACAGCCTTCATAACCACTCATCTGCAGATCCGTTATTGTAAAACATATTTTGGGTTATTGGGTTGAATTTTATAGTCATACAGCCTATGTCTCTTAAAAATGAGATATTTAAAAAGGAATAGTCACTCACAAATGAAAACGTGTTCGTTATGTACTCACCCGCTGTGTTTTTTAGTCACATATGATGTGATTTTCAGTCCTGTAGAACGCCACTGATGCATTTCTTTTCTACACACGTTTAAAAACAAAATAATGATTAAAAACATAAAAGTAAAATGACAACTTTTTCTCTGTTTTCACATTCGAAATAAAAATCACAGATGAGATCTCAGTTATATCGCAAAGACATCAATGAGATTAAATGGACATGTTTTGCTGAAGTCTCATCTGTGTCTCAAATACTTTAATAATCTCACAAATGTGTCTGTCATTAGAGTTTCAGAAGAGATGTCAACAATGTGTCAAACTGAGCTCAGATTTGTCAAATCTGCATTCAAAAGTCCATAATATTAAAGATCTCAGTATGAACTCAAACATTTCTCATCGAATTACTCAAATTCAGATTATTTTACGTCCACAATTCATTTTACACCTCCATACTCTTCATGTGTTTAAACACATCAAAATCGTCAGTATTAAACAAGGTCAAATTAACACTCACAGTGTATATAGAATGCACACCATCGAAGTGTGGATTATACAGTATATACACTGTGAGAGTTAACGTGTCCTTTTTTTAACACTGGCGATTTTGCTGTGAACAACTGTCTCATTTGTTTCTGTTTTGATTTCTCCTAAGCAACTTTAGGAGAAACATCTGAGACTGAGTTGATATGAGCAGAACTGAGAACTCAAATCTCCTGATCTATGCAAGAGCAACGTCTGAGCAACAGCGTTTTCCTCTGGGTTTGGTTTGTTCCAAAAAATTTGAAAAATTGGGTCTGACACTGTTGGGAAACTCTAAAGACAAGCTCCTGAGAAACAGGACACTTACACAAAAGTCTTCATTTGCTCTTCATTTAATCTCACGGTCATCCATTTACAGAGATCTCATTCCTTTTTTTTTCTTTGCCACCATTTAATTAACTGCAAACAGTCTCTCTGTATTGCACGTGTTGGCGTCAGATGGGGTTTGACGCAAACAGTAAGTGGAAACAGTAGTTTTGGGCTAAAGGGCAGATTTGTGTTGCCCTGATTTTCTAATTGAGATGAAATTATTCATTGAACGTTTGAAAATTACACCGCCCACTGTTCCCGCACAAATGTCTGAACTACCTAGGGCTTACCGAATTTAACATGTAAATTGCGGAAGAACATAGAAATTTCACGCCAGGTCCCAGAAGATGGAGATTAAAATCGACACACATCGCAACGGTTTCCTCTCCTCTCTGACATTGTTGTGTTGAAAAACTCTTCTGAAATGAGATGTAGGTAAGGTGAAGATGAGTCCTGTAATGAGATTTTGAGAGTGAGATAAATCTGCCCGTCTTTTTCTGTTTAACAGATTAAAGAAGGATATACAGACCCTTCAAAAGTCTTTTTTCTCAAAGCCGGTGAAAATGAGACGGTGTTTCATGTTACAGAAGTTATTTTTACATCATTTACATCAAACATTTTTCTTTAATACTGGAAGAGGCATAATATTAGACTTCACACGTGTGGAGTTTATGAGCATCTGGAAAATAATTTCATCTGCGTTCAAGGATTGTCAGTCTGAGCTGCAGACACAAATTCAAATGTTTAGGATATGAAAGAGAAAAAATGATTCCAAATTATAATACAAATATGTATGAATCTAAAATATTTTTGGAGATCCAATGATACTTTCATGGACACTTCGGACAACTGAACGCCTTTCGCTGAAATCCAGAAACATGATGTTATCAAACGCTGTCAGGATGGGCAGCACGAGCAGTCAGAGTAAAAACCAAAAGGTTTTTACCAAGTCTCGAAAACCAAACCCAAGTCTCGACGTAACGCCACCACGGTCGGCACGTCCCCCGGGAGAGAGATGGAGAGCAGCATTAAACCTTATCAAGTTTTCTCATGTAAATATTTCAGAGACTTTGCGTTTTATTCCACTCGGATGCGCGAGCGCCACTCTGAAAGCGAAATGCTAAATTTTAATATTGATCAATTTTTAATGGTTGATAAATTATAGTGTGCAAGAGTGGCAAGGCTAAAGTAATTGTTAATAGATCAGTGATATCCGCTGCAGAGGACACAGATAAAGCACACGGCTGCTGCGAAGATGACACGCTTAAATAATGCAGGAGAGCCCGAGCCGTCAAATAATTGACCTAAAATATGTCGGCGGGTTGAGGCCGCTGAAGCGTGAGAGTGGATCTCCTCACGTTGGCGTGCTTGCTCACTGTCCTATTAACTTTAATGCTTTCTCTTCCTGATCTTTAAGATGTCTGGAACACGGCTAAATCTCACTTAATACTTTCTCAAATTGACTCGACCTGTATATTACCAAATAATTCTGTGTGCGTTCACATTCTATTAGAGCTCGACACCATCACGCTGAATTTTGAATGAACTTATTCGAGGCACGAAGATAGAGATAGTGTACTTGTTTCCTAATAACTACAAGACCGCTTCATGTTTACACGGCAAATTTAAAGGGACGGTTCACCCAAAAATGAAAATTCCTCTATCATTCATCATCATTTACCTTTGTGTCATTGCAAACCTGCGTGACTTTCTTTACTCAACAGAACCCAAAAGAAGATATTTTGAAGAATGTTGACAAACAAACAACATGCTTACAGCCATTGTATGGGAAAAATCACATTTTTCAAAATATCTTCTTTCGTGGTCCACTGATGAAAGAGTCTTTTTTCATTATGAACATGCTTGTTAAACATTAAAATATATAACATTATGATAACACTAGTAAAATGTTAAGGGTAATAAATACCAAAGATGATGACATTACACTATCAGCATATGGAATTGGGATTGGTCTGCTTTCTCCCAGCTATTTGCATACTGCATTGTAATTGGTCTGTTTTTCTTGCATCATCTAAGATGCAAGACATTTTGGACAAAAACATGGGTGATGAAAATAAGATGCCACCTATAACCTTAAAATAATACCAATTATTAGTCAAAGATACTATATTATACATCTGTCTTTCACACATTTTAACAAAAATATGGTGTTTACACGAGATACACAAAACACAACACAAGCTGAGCGGACTGACAATGGCAAAGTTCAGTTTAACATTTCATCACCAAAAAGCCAAAGCTCATAACCTACAGTACTCTTAACATGAGCACTAAAGCAATGATGATTTATTTAACCCTTGTATGGTGTTCGGGTCCGTGGGACCCGTTTTCATTTTTTATCAAAAGAAAAATGATACAATTTATTATTTTTTCAAATTCAAACTCATTGACCTTGGCTTATTTTCTGTGAAGAACATATATCGGGACAGATTTTCAATGACCGCACACTGTACACCCCCCTACACATTTATATTATATACAGGATGTTCGGGTCCACTGGACCCAGGGCTTATAAAATTGTGGAAACTGTATGTTCTGTGTACCGTCATTGTGTCCTCTTCATGTCTGGGCCTCCTTTTAGTATGTTTGTGTGTGTTTCTGTGTGCACGCGTGTGTGTGAGAGAGTGTGTGTGTAAGTGTGAGTTTTCTGTTTCTGCCCCTGCCATGCCCGCAAAAAAACGTGGAGCACTTCAATTCATAAATGTGCTCTAACAAAGGTACAGGCCAAATATTAACCATATATGCTGTTTAGTTTGCTTGTAATTGGGATGTCGTAAACATTTTTTAATTATTTGAACACAAAGCGTTTGATTGTGTTGAATTAAAAACCCCAAACTGCCGCGAGTCCACTAGACCCACCAACACTGGCTGAGTAACAAAAATATGATCATTCACCACACAAGGGTTAAATTATTCAATTGTAATAATAAAATGTTGCTAGGATAAATGATGTTTAATAACGTGGAGCTGAGCAGCAGAATGAGATGCCGGGGTTAGGTTGTGGTGGTGGAGGAGATGCTTGTGGAAAGGGGGTGCTGGGCTGGTTTAATGGTAGCTGTGTCCTCATGACCTCTGTGTCCACATTCATAAATTTTTCAGTGCATGAAATAGTCAGGCCACCCTGCTTAATGATGTCTGTTTTAGTGAGCACTGCAAGTCTCTCTTTCTCTCTCTATCTACTCTTATATCTTTTGTCAACTGTTTTGTTCAGCTAAAGATGAGCAATTCTTTTTTTTGTAAAAGGAAAATTAAAGAAAATAAAGATATTGTAAATGAGAGAAAATACTATATAATGGAGAAACTTTTTTTTACAGTTTTTTAGGGCAATTATAGTTTTCATAAATGTCAAGTTGGGGCAAGTTGTCACATTATATGCAGTATTTTTTTTAACCTTTTATTAATTTGAACTTCTGCTGGCCAAAACAGATTTCTGTGTGACCTTATACAATTACTATTTTAAAATATGTTTTGTGTTTAATTGTTGTTTTACGCTTTACGTTTTGTTAAAAACCCTTTAATTGTCTGTTTAATGGCACGTGACAACTTACCCCATATGTGTTTGACTACAAAAGGTCGAGGTGTGTTTAATGAGCTGCATCTTCATTCCTGAGCAATATCTGTGAACACATTCGAAAAAATAACTCTAGTTAAAACTGTACAATTAAATTAAAAAAAATAAGTAAAAAAAACACTGAGAAATATTAACTGAAGTAAAGTGTGACAAATATCCCATATAAACCTACATTACAGATTTAAGTTGGCTAAATTTATTATGCTTTCAGCTACCAATAAGAGTGAGGTATTTAACACATTTTTCCATATTTAAATAGAAGCCCCCCTTTCCCACTCCAAGTTTCTTTACACTAGCTCATTAGTGACAGAGAGAGATGGAAACAGAGAGAGAGAGAGAGAGAGGAAGCGAGAGTCTAAGGAATGATGAATAATCGGAGTCAGTCATATTTGCGTGTAATGAATTGCAGAGCTCACACCCTCACCTGACTAACATTTTACCCAGGTTGCTCTTCTCTCGGCGGCAACCAATTATATCATCATCCTGGCATTTACCTGGACACGATGATTCACGGCCTCGTTCTTTCTGTGGCATAATTCACCAGCAGCCAACCAAGAGCCTGAAATAAAAAATTCATTATTGGCTAACTTCTGTCCAGTAATTAAGACTTCTCTCTCGCTGTTGTCCTTTAAATTCTGAGCAGCTGTCTCTATTAAGCACAGGGGAGTATGGGATAGCTGATTATTCTGCCATCACCAATGCCTGGCCTGGATTCATTTGGACTCAAACTCTATTTTAAGACCTGCTGTTTGTCATTACAAATGCCATGTAATTTGTTACATGAGGAAATGTAATGAAAATAAATTCAGTTTTTCCTGTGGATGTTTATATTTTGCTAGCATGAGAACAGAAACATAGAGGGAGATAGCGCGTGAGATCTTTATCGGAGTATTAAGCAGGTTAAGACTATATACAGTATTTGCATCTATATACTGTAATTAAAGGAAAATAACACAATAAATAAATAAATAAAGACCACCGACTACATTTAGGATGTCTTAAACGCAGGCGGTTATATTCAATGTATCATTGTATTGAAAAAGGAATTCCATTTCAGGATGATGTGATATCTTTTTTTATTTCTATGCTTTTCACAATTTTGTAATGTTGCAAAGCAGCTTCAGACAACAGGACATTAGGAAATATATAGAATACATGGAATTTTATAAAAATATGTAACATATGAATAAATATACTCGCATGATGAAACTCGATTACTCTGTCATCTGTCAGAAAAAAAAACATTAAGAAACTTCAAGAACTCTATTTTTGTATCATTTCCAGATAAAAAATTCAATGACGTGTCCATGCAAACCCTGCCTCTGTGATGCTAGTGTATTCACAGATGTATATATCATTTAGCAGACGCTAAAACCTCTAACCCAAAACAGGTTTTAATTACAAGAGCCATTTTTACACAGCAAAACACAAAATCAGTCACAGTCAATACAGTGGATCTTATTCAATCACGGTCTACCGGGACGAACATAACAAGAGATGAAAATCACCTCACGAAGAGAAAAACAGCAGACGGGTGAAAGTTTGAGAGCAGAGAGGTGAGCACCATACAGATTCGGCGGATCTTTAGATAACAAAGAGGTTGACGAATTCCCGCGAAGGAAATAATGGGTCTGGCTGGAGAAGACTTCACACTCCTGCCTGTTCAAGACGAGAATGACAAATAACTCTGTAATAAATGCTGACCCACATAACATCATTTGGTGACAGGAGAGGCTGCCTGCACGCCCGACACCCCATCTTCTTTCTGGGTCATGTGGTCCACACATACATGTGCAGACACACACGCACATACATGGGGATGCTAAGGCTAGTTCTTGGACAAGAGCAATTTTGACTAGGACTTTATAAAAAGAACATTTTTTTTAACCAAAACGAAATGTTTTCCCTTTAACAATGATGTTCCTTCTCTTGTGGTTTAATGATGACAATATAATAAAGACTTTAATGTTCAATGCAGTTAAATTTACAGTTAAAAGATTAATCGATATAAACTATTCCACAACAAAAAAAAGTGTAGACAAATGTACACCTTCTCCGTGGGATGTTTTGTGCGAGGTAAGTATAGTTTACTAAAACTATTAAAACACTTCTTTAACTAAAATATCGGCCTAAATATGATTTGAAAAACATAGATATGAAATGTTGCCTGAGCCAATAAAATGAAAAAAGTTTATATGGAGGCATTACAACTATTATCTGAACTAAAACTAAAACTGAAATTGAAACAAATGCATTTTAAAAGCAACATAAATCATAAACATAAACAAAAAAATAATTAAAATGATACAAGCACATACAAATGTAACAAAAATTAAAACATAAAAATATTAATAAAATAAATAAATATTCAATAAAACTGAAAAAGAAATGATACAAAAATAACAATAATATAAATAATAATATAATGCCACAGGTGTGTTTTTAAAAGCATTTCATCCAACAATATTCTAACTTGGATATTGTGAGGTACATCGCACTTTTACAGAAAAGTTCTCGTAGTGTGATCGCATGTGATATTTGATTTATGAACCGCGTAGAATGACACCCCAAATAAATGACAGCCCAGAGAGTTTTGGCACCGACTCCACATCACAGCAGTTGTAGGACAGAGCCCGTAATGACTGTAGACTACAGCGCGCAGATGTATCCGTGGCGACCCGGGGTGTGACTGTACTGGCAGCTGCCTGGCAACCACCGGGGCCCCCACATGTGGGAGAGGGGCCGAGCTCATTATGAAGGATGGCTCTTGTGTGCACAGGCTGGGGGGAGACACTTTAAAACATATACCATATGCAGTCAGGATAGAACTCATTTATCAGGGTGGAAATACTATTTTTTGCACCTCGGGTCCCTCCTCTACACTCTCTCACCCCCTCCTCTACCTCTCGCCTTCTCACCGGGAGATTTGACAGGTTTCGAGAGGCAAAAATTTCATCTCAAGTGCCGAGCGGCCTCTTTGAGCGCTCTATC
This sequence comes from Triplophysa rosa, assembly GCF_024868665.1. NCBI lineage: Eukaryota > Metazoa > Chordata > Actinopteri > Cypriniformes > Nemacheilidae > Triplophysa > Triplophysa rosa. Next base: position 2,210,160 of record NC_079907.1, read on the forward strand.
TCTCTCTGACTCCGCCTTATGCGGTTGTGGGCGACTCCGTGCCGGGGAAACCGCGACGCACACCTTCATGTAAATTACGATTCGACTGAAGGATGATAAAGTGAACAGAGAGCGTATCTGTTCTAATGAGGTCTCGCAACCAGGGATCGGGCCTCTGGTCAAAACAAGGATGGGGGAAAGTGGAAAAACGCTTCGGAAGTGGCATCATTTGCCATGGAGATGCACGCAACAGTAGAATCCGGCTGCGATTTGTTTTGGCACGTCAGAAATAATGTGCTTTGGAAATCGGCAACAGGCGCGTGGACTTGGTCAGGTCATCTGTTACAGCTAATGGTCTAATTGTTCTGCTGGCAGACATAAAAAATTAGAGGCACTTTACATCATTTACCAAAATTCCTAATTAATTCAAAAGTATTATGGAGAGCCAAGACAGTAGAGAAGCGCTCGGCGGGGAAAGATGGCGTCTGAAAAATGTCCTGCTCCCCTTGTGCTCCATTTGTCTGGAGCGCGGGTGACGCTGGCTTTATACGGAGCAGGAGGAGTTTTAATCAGGGTAAGTGGCAGGCGGTGATTCTCCGCAGGATCCAGACCCCCTATACATCATGCCACTCGGGCCCGTGGTACCACCAACACAAACGCATGCCGATTGAGGCCTATTGGGAACACTCGACTAAGATACGGTTACAAAGGAAAGTGGATATATACAATGGCCTTGTGAACTGTCTGGCACTTCAAAGTTACTTTCATGTTAAAACAGGATTCAGTTTAACGAAAAATAAATAATTATTTGATCATTTATTCACCCTCAAATGTTATTTCAAACCTGTATGACTTTCTTTGCGGAACACAAAAGAAGATGTTTTGAAGAACGTTGATAATCAAGCAACACTGGCCCCCATTGACTTCCATTGTATGAACACAAAACCACCGAGACATTTCTCAAAATATCTTCTTTTGTGTTCTACTGAAGAAAGGGTCACGTATACTGTAGGTTTGCAAACACATGATGGTGAATAAATGATGACAGAATTTTTATTTTTGGGTGAGCTGTCCCTTTTAATATGAAGAGACGACTAATAGCCAAGACATTAGTCCAACCACATCTCGTAGAAATGTGAGAAAACCTTATAGAGGTTGGCAATTTCACATGAATTTGTACGATATGAACCATACGATCATTAGAATTAGGGCACACCCAAAGCTAAACCGAACCCCCACAAGAGCAAAACAGATCCAATTAAACAAATGCAATGTATACATTTACAAAAATGAGAAACCTCGAAAAAGAGTTAGAAATTGCAGAATTTGTGTTGGGTAGTCTGACACCCCCGAGACTGTTCTTTGGTGCTTTAAAAACAACGAATAGCATGGGTTCACGAGGGCACGACAAAGGCCGCTAAAGCTTTTGTAAAGTTTGAATGAAAATGTCGAGATGCATTTTTAATCACAATACTTTTTGTAGATGGGATGCTGTTTTTCAATCGATCTCAAATGTATCTCTAACCCACTTCACCAAACATCCGAGTGCTAATATATTTCCAAAACAGAAAAGCAATGGTTACATTTTTCTCTGTCCTTCCTTTGGTAGCTGGAGGCGATTTCTCTCTCTCCTCCAGCCTCGTCTCTCTCATCCAACGACCTCAACCCAACACCTCCGTTACATAACACACACACTGTAAGAACAAGGCAGGACCGTATACGTAAACTCCTACCGGCATCCCTTTAAAGCGCGTTCCTCACCTTGGCTTTTTTCGCTGTTTACACATCCCGAACGCGCGGAGGAGGAAAATACAGCACCCGGCGATGTTAAAGGCCACTCTCCTGGAAACACACCTCTATCCCAGATTCAAAAAATGTATTTAATGCAATTAATAATTGAAGACGTGAGAGCACATGCTTGTCAAGATGATAGATGCATGCTCCGCCAACAATGCAGGGCTCTGCGGGAGCTACAGGACTCGGCGCGCTGACCTTGAGTGGCGGAGCGCAGGAGCCGGGTCTTCTCTCTGCTTGTGCGCGGGACCCTCATCAGTAACTGCCCTTATCCCAATTAAAGAGCTGTAAAAACATTCAAATGAATGCAGCCTTACCTCCAGGAGCCGGCCCCGCTCCTCTTAATTAGGGAATAATTATTCACATTTTGATTTCTAGGGGAGCGATCACACGGAAATGATTTCGAGCATGGTAACAATGGCCTGGCACGGAAAAACGTTGCTCAGAAAAAACAGCATTAACATAAGTAAGTGATTAAGTCAATCGCGGCGGAAGCTCCATCACTATTAATGTTTCACGGATCCTGTCGATCGTGATAGGGCGGCAGATGACGGACTGGACTTGAGGAGGAAGATCAAATATGGAGAACACCATTCAGTCATGCCCGCACATGGGAAACTCTGACGGAGGATTTTGTGCAGTTTCACTTTTGGTGACCCAACAGTTAAAAGAAATTTGGGGAGATCGCCAAAAAGAACCGATGTGCATTGAAACAACTTTTTGTTTTTAAACAACTTAGCAAATTTCAATGTACACTACAGCATGTGGGCAAAAGTACAGCCGTATATTCTGTTATTTTCACTAGGGATGCACCGATGTATCGGCCGGCGATATTAATCGGCCGATATTAGATTCATTTAACACCATCGGCATATCGGCAACAGCATGAAAAAGGCCGATACCGATGGTTTTTCAGGGCCCTATTATTTCCGTGATGCGGAAACCACCAATGGAAAGTAGCAAACACGCCAGGAAGTACCACTGAACAACTTATAAAATTCAAATTGTGCTACGCGCTAATAATTATTCAGCTGCTGTTTAAATATGCAATCTGCGTGTGAATGAGTGGTGTGGTTTTGTGTAGTGTAGTGGACTTTTTAGCATCTGGTGGACGCGAACACAAACTGAATCAGCGCTGCTGGTTTACCTCAGGCGCATTTGAACGTTTCATTTGAAAGAAGCTGCTGTCAAACTTTGCGGCAAGCCGTCAAAATTAAAGTCCGTCGTCAAAATAAAAGTCCAGTTAAACACGTGACAAAACTGCTACTAAAAATGTACAAAACTAGTAATTAAATGTAAGTAGACTTAAAACAGCAAAACATAGCTGTACACCACAAAAAAAAGAAAACACAGAATCCATAAAAATGTAATTTGAAAATAAAACGGATTTCATAGGTCCCTAGTTTATTAATTAACTGCATGGAGGCAATTAGTTGGACGTCTGAATATCCAATGTTTTTCTCTGAGCAAAATAATTACTGTAAATAGCAACAGCACAGACTTTATTTAAATTTATTAAAGAAATGTTCAATTTTAAGTCAAATTTGAGTTAATGGTTTTAATATAATAAATATCAGATAGCAAAAATCACCTTTGAAGATTGTCATGTTGTCTTATTGTATTTTTATCTTAACTTGCATTTAGGCACATTTACACTTGTGCCTCTCTTAAAATGTTAAATGGATCCAATTTATGTTCAGTAAAATTAATTGAATGCAGAAAAACTAGCTAGTATTGTATAGTACTGTGTGCAATTGACCAATATCGGTATCGGAATCGGCCGATAGTTGTTTGTTAAAATCGGTATCGGCCCCAAAAAATCCTATCGGTACATCTCTAATTTTCACCTGTTTAACTAGTTTTCATTTTCTGCAAATAAATACACCTTTTTTTATTTATTTGGGAAAAATATTATTAGTAGTTCACAAAATAAAACAAAAACGATCATTTTACCTAAACACATACTGTACCTATAAATAGTCATTTCGAAAAAAACTGCAAATAATTTTGAAATCGTCTCTTCATTTTTTCTTAATGTTTAGACATTTTTGCATCTTTTCGAAGGATTTTGATCATTGTAATTTCACTATGGCATTGTGATTTGTGATCACAGAAATGACAAGAATAGTCAAACCTGTTCATTAGAAGGGAATGTCCACGTATTTTTGGCAATATGGTATAAGTTAAAGATATAGTCATCTCAAAATAACATTTCTTTCATCATTTATTCACCCTCGTGTCATTTCAAACCTGTATGACTTTCTCTCTTCTACAGAACACAAAAGAAGATATTTCGAAGAATGTTAGTAACCGAACCCCACTGACTTCCACTGTATGAACACAAAACCGCTGAGACATTTCTCAAAATATCTTCTTTCGTGTTACAAGTTTCTAAAAACATGAGTGAAATATGATGAAGAAAATCAAAGCTCTGTCCAAACTATTTGTGGCATAACGTCAATTGCAGAAAATAATGTTGTCACTCATGTTTAGATATTATGTACTGTATAAACAGTTTGCTGTACGTAAAATATTTAAGATTATGCCACCTGGATCATTCATTGTACCTAAAGCACATGGTTCCAATCTTTTCTGCTGTAACCTTCCTTAACAGTTTTTACTGTACAGGCCATTTAAAGGCAATTTGGGTTAGAGGTCCACATTCAGAAAAGCCTCTAAAGGAAATGACCCCCACAGTGCGATACTGCTCTGTACACACACAGACACACACACACACACACACACACACACACACACACACACACACACACACACACACACACACACACACACACACACACACACACACNACACACACACACACACACACACACACACACACACACACACACACACACACACACACACACACACACACACACACACACACACACACACACTCACCGGGTTATCGGCCCAGCAGCTGGGCTTTGCACTTTTAACCCCGACGCTTTCAGGGTCAACAAATTATCGCTGCGGTGCACTGACCCTCTGGAACGTAACAACTTCTTCTGCTGGTCCAATGTTGATACAAGAGTGGAGCTTTAATAAGGCCATGTCATCCGGCTGGAGGCAAAACGTGTCATTTTATCTGCAGTGAGCTAATGCAGAAACAATATTGACATTTTACGGCCAATCAAAATCTCGTGCCATTCAAACCCTGATGTAGGGAAACCCGGAGCTGTTGAGAATCACAGGGACATGCTTTGGTTAACATCCAACAACATTTATATTCATATTAGAGATTGTAGCTGTCGGATGAAATAACAATTTAACTTTCAGAGAGACATCTGTAGGGCTGGGAGAAAATAGAAGAAGTTGATCGAACTAAGAAGTGCTTGTATGTGATTTCTATTTATTAAACTTGTTTACTGTTAACCACAATGTCACAATTATTGTCCTTAAATAAACGTAATAAATACAAACTTCTAAACTTAAATTTGATAACTTTAAATTTGTCAAAGTAACAAAGCGAATTATAAATATTTTTTTTCTAGGCAAGCTCCCACTTTCTGGCGACATGAGCAACATAAAATAACGGTAGAACGTACATGATCAAGCTTCTGTAAGTTCACAGAATTTTTTTAAAGGTTTGCATTTTTAAATGAATTTATGCGATAATCGTTTCTTTTGTTCATGACAATACTGTATATACACTGGTGCAACTTGTACACAATCACTTTTCCTTCCAGTACGCTACCCCTCCCAAACAAATATTTCTTGTCATATTTTTACCATAAATTCATCCCGTTCATTGAAATCTTTGAAACCTAATGACAGATCACCAATAATATTCGAGCATTTAGCTGCTGGACCGCCCACACGACTAACATCCAACTGCTGAGCGTAAGCGTCCCATTACTCAAAATAAATCGCTCATTGCCTAATCGTGTGAATAACACAAAGCGCACAAACCGTCATTTCATGAACAGTGTAAAATGAAAAGCTCATCCGTGTCATTACAGAGAACATTCATAATTAATAACTGTAGAATTGCTTCATTCACTAACACAATGGTGAATCTGTCATAACCGGATATTTGATTATTCGGTGACATTTTTATTTTCTATTATAATTTATTTATTTTTAGTACAAGACAGACGCTTTATTCTAATGGCATTAACGGCATTACAGTAATTCATTTTGAATTCCGAGAGGATTTTTATGAATCCTTCTAGATGAGCTTATTAGAAAATGATTAAACGTATAGCCATACACCCGTACAGTTCGTTCGGGGAAAAAATGTGCCACTTTGTCACAAAATTACAATCAGGGCCATGAATATGGCATATCAAGGCGGATAAATGGCCTCACGCTTCTCTCTAATAGGGGAACGGTATGGTACGAAATGTAAAAATCAATTAATGTACTTGCTCTGGCCATAAATTAAGGGAAGGCTACTGTCAGATGTCTTTATAATAGAAAGCACAAGGGTGAGAAGTGGTCTTTAAATTAAGCCGGTACTTCTGTCATGTTTTTGCGTCGGGCTACAGACAGAGCCCTTAGAGGCCGCGGTTATGGCTCTTCACATCCCGTGAAGCTCACCTAGTTAAACGGCCGAGGCACATTTGCCATGATAAAAGATGTATGAACGCTATTTTCCATGTGGGAAACCTGCTACCTGGTTCACTTGTTTCGTTATGTAAATCAAAATAAATCATTCTCTCTCTCTGGTCTTAAAGCAAATTAATCCTCAGAGGCCTTAATGTTCTGTTGAGATTGACTGTTTTTAGGTTTGCGACCCTAATAATGTTTGTGTGGAAGTAAAATAGTCATTTTAAAATCATTTAGCATTTTGAATTATTTATCAAAACCTTGAACATCAAGTTGTAACATTGCCATATTAAGTCATTCAAAAAGAGCTCCACAAATACTTGAAGGTTATCTCTAGAAGAAAAGATATGATTTAAGATTACCTGTTTGTTTTGAGTTTATGTTTGAGATTATAAATGTTTACTCTTTAATACACTTTTCACTTTTAACAAGGTCAACTTGAGTTTCTGAACTTTAAAGGGGTCATATGGCAGAAGTACGTGTTGTTCTGTGTCTGTGGTGTGTTATAAGTTGCCCATGCATGTATTAGACACGTAAAATTGCACAAATGAAAGTGTGGGAACAAAAGATGCATTCTATCTAAAAGCGAATGCTCACCCAGACTTGCCTGAAACGCCTCGTGAATCTACATAACTTCGTAACATGATTTGACTAAGACCGCCCAAATCTACACGTAGTTAAGGTGGGCGTAATTGTAAATGTCATTGTATCGCCTGTCAGTACAATTGCTTTGGAACCTGATGTTCCGAATATGGTAAGAGGCGTTACATTTCCGTGAAATGCTTGAAGTATTCGACCAATCACTACGCACTGGTGAACTGGCCAATCATAGCACACCTCGCTTTTCAGAGCCATGAGCTTTGTAAAAAATCAGAGCGTTTCAGAGAGGCGGAGCAAAGAGGAGATACAAACATGCACGGTATGTGGGAAATACAACGTTTTAAACTTTAAATGGTGTATACACATTGCGTTACATCTAAAACAAACAATAATATTCGTTTTAGTCGTGCAATATGACCCCTTTAACGTAACGCTTGGTATGAAATATTATTGGATCAAATTTGTTACAAAGTGATTATGGACTTTGCAACACCATAATCTTAAACGTCACATTGGCTATGGGAAAGGACAAAACTGCATACACATACGTGAACGGAGAGCTGCTGTTTTTCTCAATAAAAAAGCCCAATAATATTTACATGTCTCAACCAATTACAATAGTTTATGATCTACTGACTGTGGAGTTTAAAACATTCTGTCTGTGTTTACATATTGTCACTTCTTTTGGCATGCACTGGGTTATTTTCAACTCAGCGTTCGGGTTTGAAAGGGACAAGCCCAGGCGTTGGGTTAAATTAACCCAGAAAATGTTTACTTGACCCAACAATGGATTTAAACAACCCAGTATTTTGGGTTAAACATCCCAGCATAAGCTAATTTACAACAAAATGGTTGAGTTTGTCCCGGACCCTTTTTAGCCAACGCTGGGTTGGAAATAACCCAATATTTTACGAGTGTAAGAAACTGTGAAAACTCACACTTGACAATAATTGAAATAAGTTAAGACATGTAAACACCATTGTCCTATTTTTCCTCGAAAATACATCTCTTCCATTCACTTGTGTGAACGGACACACTTATATGACATGTCTTGCCCTTCCCAATATGGCGGCACCATTGACACATTACAGCAAAAGTCCAAAGCGCTCAAGATGGAGTCTTCATACATTTTTGACCATGACAATCAGTTCTAGTTTAAATAATTCCTACCCCTGTGGTATAGACTCTTGAATGCATCTTGGAAATTCACCACTCTCTCCAAATGTCCCAATCCAAGAACACCACCCAAGAGCCAAGCCCAGGGTCAAAAGCCCAAAGCCAGCACTGTCGACCTCTGGTGTGCTGCTGTTTCATGTTTGTGAACCTGGCGGTGCTCGTTTCTGGTGTCTACATGAAAGGAAAGGAGGGGATGTTATCATAGTTTATCATATCAAAGGTGCTGCTTGCTCTTTAATGGAGAGGCAGAGAATCTCACAGCAGGAGAACACATCATGTGACCATCCTCTCAACACAAAATAGTTAAATCCGGCATATTTACCTTAAAATACTTAAACGGAGCATGACCCAAACTCCCATTTCATTGTTCTCCACATTATGAAGAGTTTGGAATTGATTATTACATGGTCACCTTCCAATTAAATGAACACAAAATATTCAAGCACTTAAATATTAGCTCAACACAGCCATCATAAATGAGAACGTCTGACTGCTGAAATAATATTTTGCCGTAAACAATTCAATAGAAGGTCATTTAAATGTGAAAGAGCAGAAAAATTATTTGAAATTAAGCTGACATCCTATAATGTCACATCATACACTCTTTATATAACATTTTATAATGTTGATATTAATATAACAACTACATTAAATATGATTGGATATATTTTTAATGTTATTTTATGGCCTTTAATTAGTTGAGGTTAAGCAATTGACTATATTAAATAGTGCTTGTGCCAAATATTTGTTCTTACACCAAAAGGTGCAAATGACTTCATGGTGACCAGTAACCAGTCCCCTAAATATATATCTTCACTCCGAACTCTGTTACAATGACAATGAAGTTTAAAGTCCTCCATGTAAATGTAACCTTTTATTTGCAAAGTGTTTTTATTTTAGTTTTTGTATGAATCTTGCTTTGACATCCTGTTCTATATATCTGCTTAATTTTACATAAATGATTATTGCTCCATGTTTTTATTTCAGAATGAGCATTGTATCTAAAACCTATATAAATGAACTCATATTAAATAGATACAAGCTTACAGGTGCCTATTATATTGTGTGTACAATATGTGTGTGTGTTTGGTCTAGACAGGAGGAACCTTCATCCTCACCATTTGTTCAGCCACTTCCTCCTGACGTCCTGCAAACACACACAGACAGATGAAGAAAACGAGCAGAGACTATGAAAAGCAAAAAAAAAAAAAATCTGCATAAAGGAAATAATGAGTGACAGGAAGGGTCATAATCTCTCTGTTTAATGACAGAGCCCCTTACACACTCCGGATTGTTTAAATACGACTCGCCAGTTTCTACAATCATCATATCTTTCACTTTCACCCTTCATACCCAGCAGCCAGCGAGCTGACACATAATTACACACTTACTGATAGTAGAGCCGTGCCGATAATTAAAACTGCCACAGGAGGATTACTACCGCTAGTCTACAGCTGTGATGCTGTCAAGAGGTGGAACCTGCAGTCCTTCCTGATGCTATTTCACGTTTCAACGTTATATTAGTTGTGCGTGTAGGCCGGCAGGGGCGGTAATGGAAAGGTCCCGGCCGAGCGTTCACCACGCAAATGAGGAAAATCTATTAACGAGACATGCAAACAGTGCCACCGGAGGGGTTAAACAACACCGTCCGGCTATCGATCGGCCGCTATTACCTCAACACTCACAGATCTGATTTGGCAAGGCGTCGGTATCCAAAAGGAGATTTTAGCACCATTAGAGTGCGGGCCACACACGTCTGAGCAGAACAAATGGGACGCGAGCGGTGCATATGTGCACACCTTTTAAACACCGGCTACCACCTGCATCCCCACCATCTGCTCCATTTCAGAGATGTCAGAGAGGGACTGATAATAATGCCGTACGTAAATACACAGCAGATGAAATTCACGTCAGGCGTGTGAAGTAGTTCCTCCCTTGGCCTTGAACCTGCACACAAAGAAAATGCAAAAGTAAAACCTGGCAATGAGGTAGGAGGGGTCGCGGTGTGCTGTCAATGAAGTCACGTCTAAATGCCATCGCGTGGCATTCGTGAGTGTATTTACAATATAGCGAAGCATCACGTGCTTTGGACATTTTTAGTCAAATATTTTTGCATCAAACGGATTTATTAAGTGTTAGAACACAAGGTGTTAAACGCGGTCTCATCTGGCCCATGAGATGATTGTAAAGAAACGGTTCACCCAAGAATGAAAATTCTTTGAAAATCATTTATTTATCCTCATGTCACTTCAAAACTGTATGACTTTTTTCATCTGCAGAACACAAAAGAATATATTTTGAAGAATGATTTCTAACCAAACAACATTGGTTCCCATTGACTTCTATTGCACGAACACAAAACCACAGAGACATTTCTCAAAATATCTTCTTTTGTGTTTTACAGAAGAAAGAGTTATATACAGACTTCGAACTACGCAAGGATGAAAAAAAATTGATAAACTTTTTAAAAGCACATTAACGTTGACTTCTATTGTACGAACACAAAACCACAGAGACATTACTCAAAATATCTTCTTTTGTGTTTTACAGAAGAAAGAGTTATATACAGATTTCGAACTACGCAAGGATGAAAAATATTGATAAACTTTTTAAAACACATTAACTATTGTGCATTTCAATGCATCTGGAAAACATCTTGGACTAGAACTATCCCGTTTACGATTTATAATATTTACAATTTTTAAAATTGTAGCACTTCTGGCATTTTCCACAAAACACTTGGATGCAATTCTTCTCTTTCCCCCCACCCTCAAACTTCCTACCCTTCCAACTGTATCCAATATTGGGAAAGAGGGAGAGAGACTCTTCAGTCTTGTAACGGAATGGAACAAGCAGCCGACTGTGCGAGCGTAATATCTTGTTTTATCCGAGTCGTTGTTCTGATTTCATAATTGCCTCCCGCAGTAAGGGCCTCCCCGGGGAACGTCTGATCGATAAAACGACAACCAAAAAAAGTATTACAGAAAGTACCTTCATGTTTTATCAAAATCCTCACTCCGGCGTAATGGGAAAAAATTGACTGCCGACACAAAAAGCCGCCCATTTAGAATTCTTGCCCGTTTCGAAACGTCAAGAAACAATTATATGCAAATCAATTATCGCGGGGACATAAAGGGGGTTGTTTTATGTTCGGTACGACATAAAAAACAAACAGATGAGGACATGTGCAGATCGAGGAGGCTGTTTTAACAGGATGCCGATTTACGCCCGGCAGGTGAGGAGGTGAAGGTTGGAGAATCGGTCGGAGAACATCTGAACAGCCTTCGATACAAAGAAAAAGCCACGAGACCACGCTCCACGTTTTTTCTTTCATCACCCTATGAGAATCCGTCCCGCTGTGAAAACGAATCATGGTTGCTGTCTCTCTTTTTACCTCATCCCTGAACACAGTCACATAATCAACATCAGATATTCACATGTTAACATGCCACCGCTGACCCGACCCTGGAAGACCGGGGTTATACACGCTCCGTGTCCATGTTATCATGAAATACTTTCACCAACAATGTCCCTTCAATTTATATTCATCCACGCCGACAATTCAGGCCTCGCACTTCCAGTCATTTCCTTTCCTGCTCACTTCAGTCGAGGCCAATTTTCTCACTAAAAATAAAAAGACAAACCAGGTTAGAATATGCAAAAGGTTATTCTAGGCAAGAAAGCTGCGAGCGAAGGCTGTCAGGTACGGAGCTGTGCTTAATTCATGTCATGTCTTGGAGGTAAGTGTCACTTACACACAAATAACATGGGCTGTGACACCACAGAGCTTCATATTGAAGTATTCCCGGAGGACGACATCCATCTAATGACTCTTTAATATCCCTGAACGAGCTGTAGGCTACAAAGAGAGGAACCCCGCACACTTCCCAGATACGGGCCCGTGGAGACGAATTTTGACTCTGTTGTGGTGTATGTAAAGGAGGTAATAGCTATTGCAGTTTCTGAAATTGTAAATATAGTCAACATTATTTCTAATGACAGAGGAGCTCTTTGTTTTCTTTTTCGCTTTATCTTGTAGGTTTACTAAGCTTGTTTGCGAGACATATTGAAATGATTGAAATACAGTGAATGTGCATACTGCAATATATTTTGCAATAAGTGAAGGATTTTAATACCCCAAAATTTGTGTACATTCAAAGTTTTAGGTCAATGCTGTTGGCATACCGACTGATGCTTTTTCCCAGCATCGGCCTTATAATTAAGTTAATATAATTAACATTTCAATTAGAAACTCTTACAGGCCTTGTGCTAGAAGCATGTCTACGGTGCTTTAAAGGGATACTTCACCCAAAAATTACTCGCCTTCGAGTTATTCCAAATGTGTATTAATGTCTTTGTTCTGATGAACACAAAGAAAGATGTTCAGAAGAATGCTTATAACCAGACAGATTTTGCCCCCCATTGACTCCCATAGTAGGAAAAATAACATTGGTAGTCATAAGTTCCCCAGAACTGTTTGCTGTCCTACATTCTTCAAAATGTCTTATTTTGTATTCAACAGAACAACAAAAAATTATAAAAGTATTTTTTCCTACTATGGTAGTCAATGGGAGGCAAGATCTGTTTGGTCATAAGCATTCTTCCAAATGTCTTTCTCTGTGTTCATCAGAACAAAGACATTGATACACATTTGGAACAACTCGAAGGTGAGTAAATGATGACAGAATTTTCATTTTTGGGTGAAGTGTCCCTTTAAGGCAGTGGATGTCAAACTGGGGGGCCCAAGATGAATACAAGGGGCCACAGATTTTGTGGCATTTTATGAAATATAGAAATGTGTAATAGATTTTATGCAATCAAACATCAGAAAAATAAGACCAGCAACCAAAAGACTTGATGTTCCAGCAATGTATAACTTATGTTTTTGGTTTAATTAAAATTCGAAGTTTATGATTATAAGGCTGTATTTGTGGGCCGCAAAGCGATGCACTCTACACAAAGGGGGCCTTTTAAAAGTTTAAGAATCACTGCTTTAAGGTGCAGTCCACAAAAACCTTTCCTCTTTCCTCTGTGGAACACAAAAGAAGATATTTTAAGAAATGTCTCAGTGGTTTTGTCCATACAGTGACAATGGGGTTGTTTGGTTACCAACATTCTTCAAAATGTCCCCTTTTGTGTTCTGCAAAAGAAAGGCAGACACACAGGCTTGAAATGACATGAGGGTGAATAAAATTATGAAAGAAATTTCATTTCTGGGTGTACGCAACAAAAATGTAAGGATTCATTTCTTACCTGCACTTTCTCGGCACAATCTGTGCCCATCACACAAATGCTCACCGTGCCCCTCCATCAAATCCCAGCATGCCCCATTCTCTCTCCACCCCGAGTCAGGTGTGCCCGCTGTCTGTTCGACGTGTCATCCAAACCAGCTCCACGTCCCGACCGCGCCGTCGTCGCAGGCCAGGGTCACGCTGAGTAATGATGATAAAGTAAACAGCATGCCTGCTAAACGTGTCTTGGCTCGGAGTCCCGTCCTCATTAGAGCGGCTCAGCTAGGACCCGGCGTGCACCCGGCGAGGGCCCGCAGGCTTTTCACTCCCGGGTTAGCGCCTCATTTCCTGCTGACGGCTCTTTAGGGCGGGCACTGATGGCTCCTGGAGGTGCGCGGCGTGGACAGGTGTCCACTGCGGAGAGCGTTTCGCTGCAGCTGGTACCATCTGGCACGAGGCTTGTGCCATTCAGCAAGCTGGCACCGGAACCCTCCGTCCCATCGTCCATGGAGAAGGCATGTCAAGGGCAGGCACGGTACAAGCTTACTCACAGGGCAGTGCGGACCCCCCTCGGGAGGGCCTACAGCCTGGGGTAGAGGCTAATTTAGCTTCCACACCCACTAACCGCACCACCTCCACGGGACTGGCAACAATGACGCCCGAGAATGCCAAGTGTGGGCAGAGGCCTTCTTTGTGTGTGTGTGTGTGTGTGTGTGTGTGTGTGTGTGTTTGAAAAGAGAATGAACCACAGTACCTATTCATTAAGAGCTGGGCGGCATCTCTTGTGTTCTTGTGATAGTAAAACAAATAAAAAGTGCTTAATTACATCTACCCTGGACTACATGCTCAACTCATGTACGACCCCACGGTGGTGTCCTTTATTGGTTTGTACGGTGCATTTACAACCGTGTTTCTTACAGACTGTTTACATGCACAAGTAGAATTAAATATGATTTATGTTCTCAGACTCACACAGACTCACACATGGACCGTTCACAATATTGACAATAAACGTGATTTAGAATAACCGTGATTACTGATATTGTGTTGATTCTACATGTCTGATATAAATAATTCAGCACCAGTTTCTTGTTGACACTTTTTGCAGTTGTGCACCCACAACTCTCTCTCTCTCTCCCTCAGAGATTAATTTAAAGGACAGCATAATTTATTTTCAATATAGATATCATGATAATATACTGTAGTTACTGTAAATTCTCGGCCACAGCAATTTTGATTTTGTATTTAATTTCATTTTGTGACAGGCCTAGACCACAATTCATGTACCGACCTTTTAAATGCATACCGCACACAAAAGATGCCAGGTTGCATCTTAAGTCCATTTTCAGATGGCACGCTTTACAACACTTCTGTTAGTCAGGACACAACAGCACACCTGGAAACAAAGTTGATAAAGACTGCCACTCGAAGTTACTTAAAAGTTTTGTTTGAGGCATTTAATAGTAAATAAACCAGAAATCCATGAGCAAAACGTATAAGTTTAAAATGTATTCTTAATTGTTTTATACGTTTTTATAAGTATACCTGTAGTGTAAAAAAATCTTCAATGCCATCATGAAGAACCAATTTTGGCCAAATGGTTCCATAAAGAACCATTAACATTTCTGTTTTACAAAAGGCTCTTTGTTGTGGGAAAGAAAGTGTTTTAAATGTATATATAGGTAAAAAATAAAGAATATGTTTCTGGTTCATAGGGAACCCAACAATTTTGTTTTTTGTGAAGAATCTTTTGTTAAAACGTTCATTGTAAGAGTGTATATAAATAAAACAATCAGTTCTTATTACATCTAAATGCACAGATATTCATATTACAAAGTTTATACACATCTTCAGCTTTTTTCTGTAATGCCAGTTGATATTTATAGACTGTGCTTTATTTTGAATGTGGTAACGGATTAGTAACAGATTATTAAATATAACACCGAGGACTGTAATATCTAACAAACGCAACGCAAATGAAATTTTCTCTAATTTCAACTAATGCCTGATATGGAATAAAAATAAACATATAATGTATAACATTGATCCATACTTATTTGTATAAGACAACTTATGACTTACATTGACATTCAATTTCAATTGCATTATTTGGCAGAGCTCTTCGTGTTGACTTCATAATCATAAACAAAGCATATTTGCATCTCAAAAAAATAATCACCTGGTCATGCAAGTGAGATATTTGTAGGAATTCCCCTTGATGTTGGTGATGCTTAAAATCTGCTTTTCTTCAGAATGATAAACAGATTCCCTCAGTTGGCACTGAAACCCTCAATTTCACATACTTACTCCGAAATCTGTCTGATTGACACGGCGGCAGATTCAGCTCAAAACATCTCTTATAATTGTTAAACACTCTTGTAATGAAGCTTTGAGATAGCATTTCAAAGAGAACGCTTCTGTCAAGACTTCAGACATTTGTGACGGCAGCTTTAGTCAATTAGCTACGTTCGCACCGGTTGATACGAGAGCGTCGATCTCTTTAAAACAGGCCGCTTGTCTCTCATATTGAAATTGGATTATCAACTCCAACAGAATCATCGTTTTCCACAATTATGCGGCGTGCAATAAACAGATGTGAACAGTCGTAACTGAGAATAATTGACAGCCATAAACGTTAATCCTGGAAAATCAATAAGGTATAAAAGCAATCAGATCAGGCAGTCTTAAAGAAATCGATCAGCGTTTGTAGTGAGTGGTAATGTGTTTTCCTGAGAGAAAAGCAGCTAATCACAACAAAGAAGGCCGAGTTGTTTTAGCTGCGCAATGCTGTTGCAATGCATGATGGGAAGGCCTAAACGAATGAGAATTCATGATAAAGAAAAAGTAATCATTTTGTATGATGAAACTGACAGACTGCACTGATATTGCCTTGGTTTGCAACATTTCCTCTATGCCAGACCAAAAAAAAATGAATGAAAAATACATTTAAAATAAATAAATAAATTAAAATAAATACAGAAATAAATGTAAAAAAATTGAAAACATACTGTTCCTTTATACAAAATGCTTATTAAAAATGCTTGTAAATAATAAATTTAATTAATTAATAAATGTAAAATTATCCAAAATGATGCACTATTACACTCAAGACATATTTATTTAACGTATTATCCCAATTTTACATTTTCCTGTAAACTAATACATTTTGACTGGAAACCAGAGAAGTGGGAAAAGGAATAAAGCAGAACAGTGCAGTCCAGCTCACAAGACCAGAGTAAAAATGAATGAATCCCTAGCAAGGTCACCACTGAGCTCTCACCTACCCTGTGAAGTGTGAGGTCAGACAGCAGAGCATTATGGGAGGGCATCCTCAATGATGCGTCACAAAACGCCACTCTGACACCTCTCTCTGCCGTCTCCTGCCCGCTTCTCCTTCCATCTGCGTCCTCGTTCGTCTTTATCAATTTTAAAGCGAGCGACGGTGAAAGCCGGAGATATATTTGTCGGTTGACTCTTGACCTTTGGCCCGGGTCGCCGATGACGCATCTAGCAGGAGGTCTGGTCTGCCTTATCACACATTCTCCTTACAGACACTCGTCCACGTCAAGGCCGCTCTGATGGAGGCGAAAGCCAGACACCACTTTAAATTTCATAAGCTCTGGACACATGGTTTGCAGAGAAAAAAAAGATAAGAGACGAGACTCGAGCATCCACATGAAGGCCTGCTCTCTTTCTCTCACTCGATTTCTCTGCTGTCATTCATTACGAACAGATTTCTGTGAGCCTTCACTAAGTTGGTAATTTGATAAATGGGGCAGCCATGCTCTCATGGTTATCGCTTTGACAATCAAACCTGACGGTTATTGTATTTCAAAACAGTGGAAAGACCTTCAACCCGAAGTGGCCCAGGTATATGTTTAGTGCCGAGCTCAGAAAAACTCCGCCTGAACAAGAACTGTTTCTGATTACACACAAATGGGACAGTCCAAACCTAACGCTGAAGAGAAAATTACTTGAAAAATCACTAAAATTAAAAAACTAAATAAACTGAAAACATATATACTAAACTGTACAAGGCCCTACCGGTATGATAAGCAATAAGAGACAGGCGTATATTGATGTTAATTACAAAATTATTACAGTATATATACAGTAGATAATAATATCAATTCATTAATAATATATATTAATATTACGAAATGTAAACATTTTGATATGTATTATTGTGAATATGTGGATATGATATTAATAAATTAATACAAACAAAGGTATTACATTTAATTTTATCATGTATAACTATCCTAGTTTTTCACAAACTATAAATTAAATACTATGCAAATTTCTGTTATTTTCTCCTTGTATGCATTTGGAAACTGAAGGAAACAAAAAATAATAAGATTATTAAAATGATATAATATAATCAATAAGTTAAAATGTGTTATTAATACATTAAAATTCGCATCAGTGTTTAACATTATCTATCATCTCAGTGCTACAAAACACATAAATAACATTGATGGTACCAAAGCTCATTTCTGATTGGGCGAGCCACATTTAATGCATAATATTATATATTATTATAAAACTGCACACCTGTGTTGCTTGCAAAGTCATCTTAATGCCTAACAACATAGGCTACGTTTTTCCACGTGTCGACTTGTTTGAGTCAAGGCCTGCCCCGTATTTTCTCATACATAGTCATGCCCATGGATAACCAAGATATAAAAACAACAGGATATACAGCTAGCTCTTATCGTAAGTGGAGATTTAAAAAAAAAAACATTTAGTAATCTTTCCAGAGCATCATCACGTTTCCCACGTCGTCCGACGCAGGCCCGAACATACAGTGCGTTTATAATTCAAGCGGCCTGCGCGTCTCTCTCACTCATACGTTCGGAGCGAGCGAGAGAGAGACGGATAATCACGTCTGGCTACACATTTTAATCAGTTCGCCCAATCAAAGAGATAATTGGATTGCATTGCCTGATTGCAAGACTCCCTGAAATTGGATCGCAAATAAATTGCCTCAAACTTGTGGAAAAAAGGGAGGATTGGAAAACAAAGAGGCTTCTCCATAAACAAAGGGCTCTCACATACACAAACATCCATTACTGCGTCTAACCCGTCTGCTCAAAAGCCAAACTATTAGGTTGCACTTTTCTGTTTGGCCGAAGCGTTCACCTGACACGGATCCAAGCCGGCTCAGTAGACAATTAAAGGATCTGTGCTGAGCCAGTAATGACCCAGTAACCCTCTGCCGTGCCGTCCCTCCGCCCGGTTCTCCCGGGACCGCCCCTGTCACGCAGTTATCAATGGCTTCCTCTCCAGTGGAGAAAATAAGCGAGAACGTATGGACTGCGAAGCGACTGAAGACTCTCCACTGCGGGCTAAGAGAGAGTCACTACAGATTTATATGTTTATACCACATTAAAGTCAACCCACCGGGCCAGACGACAGCGCTGTTGGGTAATAAAGAGAGCGTGGGTGCGCGCACGTGTGAGCGAGGCTCCCGAAATCCATCAACCTGTACGGAACAATAACAGCCCCGGCTCGGCCCCTCTGTCATCAAAGCTAATAAACTCGGCAGAGCTCATTAGGGCGAACAAGACACACATTACAACAGCATTATGTTCTGGGCAATGCACTATATTAATTTCACCACCATAATGTGTGTTTTATTGCATCCAATAAGCATTTTTAATAAGCAAAGTGATAAGTGCTTCCCTTGTAAAACATCGCCAATTAGAGCTCAGTCTCCAAATGCTCTCGTTCGACGAAGTTACCGCGCGCGCCTAATGACCGCCCGCGCAACAACTTCCAGGAACAAAAGAAACTCGACTCGAGTAAATAGACGTGAATGTACAGCCCCGCTCGGAAGACGACAAAGGGGCCCGGCGGCAAAATTGCATCTTACATCATCGAGTGGGCTTTACGTTCGAATACGGAAAAAATATGCTCGCAGTCGCCGTTCGAAGAAGACAAAGGGGATGCGAAAAGTTTCTTTTTTATTCCCTGACAATTTTGAGATGGTGTAGGAGGCCTAATTGTGTAATTGGATGTCTCAGCTGGCTGGTGCCTTCCCGTGACTGCCTGCGAAGCCGGGCGGCGCGGCATCACTTTAATTAGCCGAGGCAGACAAAGGGGCGAAACACAAATAAACGCCGTACACCTAAGAAGGGCCTTTTGTCGGAAAACTTTGCTTTTTTTATCTTCCCAATGACTCGGTCTACTGTGGGTTGTTATTCTTACAACCGCATGACAGCTTATTTTAATGGATGTTATGATGTCGCGGGGCAAAGCGCGTAGTCTGGCCCGGCCTACCGCTAATGAGACGGCGAAATGGTTCTCCCACTGTTATATACCAGCGCTGGCAGAAAGAGGGGCTCGTCTTTAATCTCAGCTGCCCTGTCCTCTGGGTCCAATGTTAAGGCATCTCCAAAATCATAACATACTAATTAATTTTATTTTTCAGGAGGGTTTCAATAAGCGCGCCTGCCGCAGTACTTTGTGTGACTTACAAACACTGTTTGCTTTCAGAGAAGGGCAGCTAATTGCTTCCCGGCTTGACATCATTATATGGCTATGCGAGGGGATGTAGGCTGTTTAATTAAGGTTGGATGCGAGTTCATTATTAGATTCACACTGAGTTTGTGTGCGCAGGCTTCTTTCCTGCAAAGCCCCCACTGTAAGTTAATACAAAGGGCCTTTTGATTTGCAGTTTTATTTTATTCCTCCAATATACCAGCCCCCCGCCACCCACCCCCTTCAAGAAATACCACACAACGGCGCTCCGTTTGGCCCTCTGTGTAAGTCGTTTTAAACGTGACTTTCTTGAAATCTTCTGGCATTATTCGGAAGCTACCTGCGTGGAAAAGCATCATGCTTGTAACGCGGGAGGCTGACGAAAGGTATTTATCAGTAACTCCGAAATGCAAAATGATCGCTCTAATTGAAAAGTACACGGTTAACTAATGCTAATAGTCTTTAGATTAAGTCACTGCCTTACCGTGCTGCCTTTTAACCCCACAACACGTTTCTGAGCTCATCTAGTTTTTCACCGGCGCGATTTGTCTCAATTACTAATTGTTAGATTAATTTGATGCTACCTTTCTCCTCTTTAGATACATGCGCTGTGACAACGCAATTAGGTCAAGCCAAGGCTAATTCAATTTCGCACGTTAGCGTCAGATACTTAAGTGGAGACGTTAATATTTATTTACACCTAAGTGCGGGCGACCGTCCTGGCGGCGTGTGCGGAGCTAGCGGGGGTTATCCATCCTGCGTTAGGAAGCCATTTTCTCTCTGTCAGAAAAAATAAACTCCCATATTAGACAACTTAGTCCGAATAATATCACGAGCGTGTGACTCTCTGCTGCGCGCTGACGTGGGGTGAGTAATCGCCTATATGAGAGTGGCCCGCTTTTTACATTTGCGACGCGCATCGCAGTAATCTTGCAGTAGTCTCGGTTTTTAACATGCGCTGGTGTGACTCAGACAATTTATAATGAACGTGGTAAGGTTAGCAACTGGCGGGCAAAGATATTCACAGAGAAACATGCAAAATGAATGTCGCTCAGAGCGTCAAATGCGAGCTGGCGTAGAGATGCATTCCTGATGAAACACAAGCAAAAGTCATTAGAATATAAAGCATCATACCTCAAAAGCAACAAGGCGGCTTCAAAGGTTGCGAGAATATAATTGACGCTTTCAACTTCAGTGTCCCAGAGACATTTGCATCAACAAGCTGCTCGAAAGAAATGAAACACTAGTTTTGATTTGTTCCAAGACGACTCGATTTGCATTTGTCTGGAAAAATGCACTGCGCTTCTTTACAATACTTAGCAAGATTTGACCCTATTTGCCTTTCACGCGCTTTTTTGTGCATGCTAATTGCGTGTGTAGCGTTTATGAGAACACAGCCCGTGCACGTGCCTCGGGCTGCCTGCACACGCATGTACAGTATGTATGTATGATGCCATGCAGTACGGTGTATAAATATCTACTGTGTGCTGCTCTTAATGACGGTGGAATGGCTCGCTGTTGCCCTAAGGGCCGGTGCGCTCACAAGGAGCCTGTGTTAGCTCAGTTGGACGTGGCCTGCGTATGTGTGCGCGCTTACCAAGTCCACGCTCCAAGCTTCGGGTGACCTTGTACTGGGATCGCAAATGGTTTCTGAAGCTCGCTGCTGCGGGGAGAAATTGATATGTTTACACAAGGCGAAATTATTTATATGACATTACACACGGCAGGCATGTACTCAATTTGGCCTGATTTGGATAGACCCCGGCTGGAACACTTGCACAGATTAGTGCCGTGGAGGCATTTCACAGTTTGTGGGTTTGCACTTACTGTATATCACTCACAAAATAAGATCACATATCCTTAATGAAAAGTAACAGAAAGAGAACGTTTGTTAAGGCCTCACAAAGCCCGAGACATCAAAACTGCTTGACGGTTAGTTTGATTGTTCCATAAACGTTGCTTGTATGTTTGAATACTTATAATACAGTTTAAGAGATAAGGTTTTAAAAAAGAGAGATACAAAGGTGTTCCGGCTGGTTGCTAGGATGTTCTGTGTGGGATGTTAGGATGCAAGTTTGGACAACACCACCACGTTAGATTTGTCAAATCAATGTAATAAAACACAAACCTTCATCTTTCACTCCTAATACACACTCATACTATCTCCGTCCGCCCTCCATGAGACCGATCCTGATTGGACGAGATACCTCACTGCAACTTTTCCCTCGCTGCATCTCTCTCTCTTCGCCGTGTTTTCATGTTCTCTTTAAAGCCCATTAAACTCTAATTGCATTCATTGATACTGACTAACAATTTCAGCAAAACATTGCGGTTGGTGTAATACCATGCAAAAATAAATAACTACCAGCAATTCAGCCACATTATAAATCATTTGTGCTGTCTCTGCTTAGTCTAGCAATTAATTTCTAGGCTCTTGAGCTTGTTGCTAAGAGGGTATAATAATACCAAGCACGTTTTTATGCTTGCCATATTAACTTGTTAGAGTCATTGTCTACATATGGTGCGCCAGACAAATCTGTCCCCACTACTTAGCGAACGATAAACGTCATGTCGCCCGAGCGCTACTGCATAATAAAACAGACGGAACAGCGTGTCAACGCTAAGATGCTAAAATAGAGTTTTACAGCAAACGTTATTGGGCTATGTTCAGAATAACATACTACATACAATGACATACTCTATGCAAATATGTATGCACGGTTTTTGTATAGAATACTTAGATGACCTAGCTGTATACATAATGTATCCCACAATGCAGTGTTTTTATCTTTTTGATTTACTATTGCAATATAGAATGCCAAAACACTGAAAACAATTGTTCCTTAAAACTAGAAAATTGTTCTCGAGAAGCAAAAATTGTGTAAGATGATGATTTTTAATGAGTATAGAAACCTCGCTAAATTTTATTCCCAATTAAAATGATTTTCTGAAAAAGGTTTTAATGTATTATGCAGTTTTGCTTCCCAGTAAATTTGTCTTTTTTTACCAGGAAACTACCTTTTTGAAAATGAACCATGGTAAATGTTTACTAACCATGTTTTTTGTGTTGGAAGTTTAATTATGGTATATATTACTATAGTTGTACTATAAATATCACAGTTGGTTACTATGGTGAGACCATGGTAAATTCTTAAACTTATGCAACTTTACCACTATGGTATACTTGGCCGAATTAAGTGAATAGTAAGCAACAAATTCCAAACTAAATCAATCTCAAATGTACAATCAGTCGTTTTCTGATCTCCCATGTCGATGTTTTCTGTCAAATGAACACTTCTTTAAAGTGGTTACCGTGTTCGTCTGGCAGTACTGGTGGGATTGGCGGGCTAAATGTGTTTGGTTTAGCATGACACGTTTATTTCTCAGCGGCGAGTGTGAATTCGCAGTGGCTGTTATCTGGTTGGATTAAAGGCCATCGGTGGCTTGTCCGCTGTGATTATCCTGACAGCCGTTCGACTGACCACTGCTTCTCTTTCCTCTCTCTCCGTCTAATTGAAATGTAAGGGCTCGTCTAGCCGGTTATCCTCCCTTATGGAAAATAAATGGATTGAGGAATATTTATTTCATGCTCTGACTGCGAAATGAGGGCAGAATGTAAGTTTGACAAACTCAATCAATGAATCTGGTAAAGATGTATTTCAGAGCGGTATTTAAGGATTAGCCACACGGTTCGGAAATGAAACCGGCCTGGGGTGGGGGTGGCGGGGTTGTGACGTTTTGACAAATCTATCCGGGACAAGATCAACAACTAAATGTTTAAACCAATCACTCTAAGTATATATTTGAGCTCGGATATGCAGATGTGATGTTCAACTCCCAGAGGTTTATATACACTCGAAGGATCAGCAGCGCTCTCGATGGCCAAATTACCCCCAAATCCCTCAAATTTATCAAACGTGAATTTCAACAAGGAACCTCATCCAAAGAAACACAAAAAGCGCCCATGGAAAGTGAATGCCTTCAAGGTTTAACTGCTTATTTTTGACATCCAATCAGCACGGCTCTGTTAATTTACATAGCCTGATAAATACCATCTGGACGCTAATGCGAAATAACTCAAGGTACGAAATTGAGCATTCACCCCTGCAACCGATCAATGAAACAGCTATGGGCAGCGTCTTCCTCGGCCTGCCTAAATATGTTAAGGCATCTGATCAGAATTTTAATGACGGAGATGCATGTTTTCATTATATCTGCACAGATGCGCGGTGCAATGCTTATTTTGTATTATTTTCTTCATTCAATCACCTCCGTTTACTTCAAAAGAATAGTTTATGCAAAAATGAAACTTGTATTATTTACTTACCTTCATGTTGTACCAAACCTGCCAACCTACCAAAAAATTAAATGAATGTTCAAATAAATTAATTAAAAATTAATAAATAAGCTTAATTTGTTATTCATAAACAGAAACTAAAGCATGACAGATACAATCCCTCCATCTAGTTAAACTAAAAAAATAAAGGTTTAGTAAATAATGAGAGATTTTTCATTTTTAGGTCAACAATTCCTTTAAGAGGTCTTGAATCATTCTTACTCATGTATGTCACACATTTACCATCTCTATACAGTTTTCTTTGTCATTTTAGTTTATCGTGTCATGTTAGCCTGTCAGCTTTGCTTTGTTCCTGTCTGTTTGTGTCACTGCATACGTGTTTATTTTTTCTTACGAAAACAAAGACCTTCTGAAAGTGTCAGTCACACGATGCTAAATGTGTATTATTGTGTGCATCCGACAGAAATTTGAATATCCAATAAGCACAGACAGGGAGGTAAAAACCCCCGGGGAGTTTCCTCCACCCCCAACATACACAAGATTTCCCAACAAGAATGAAAGAAAGAAAAAAAAACATTAATGTTTGTTTCTCACCAAGAAAAAGAGCTCAGATAAAAAAAACAGGAACATTGTAAGAGAAATATGGGTACGGCTTCATTATGTCACTCAGTTGGTAATGATGTAAGGAGATTGGCTAAAGTTCATCGTCGCTGCTGATCAACAAAGCTTAGCCTATCAAGCACATGTCCTGCTGTTACATCTTAATTCAATTATACCTTCAACGTAGCTTCTCCACTTTTATGTAAATGGGTGAAGTTTAGAAGGTCATTTACTTAACAAGTTTTTTTTCCAGAAAGTACCTAATGCGACTTGGTGTAACTTCAAAACTTATCGACTCGTCATGGTAAAGAGAATTTATGATTTAACACATTCAGCTGAAATCATGTTGAGTCCGATTTTGTAACTTTTGTCTTGATCACCACCTTGGTTTGAATCAAATTTGTAGATTCCTTTACATCATTTTCTTTACTTGGGCTTTAAATTGATGTTAAACTGACGTTTTCTGTAAGCTGGAGAAACAGAAATATATCATAAAATATTTGTATTTCCCTATAAAATGACAGTAGGCTATATAAGGATATATATATATATATATATTACATTGTTTTCCCCGTTTTTCTAGTAAATGTGTTGTCTTTTTCTAAAAAAAAGAAATCTGTCAGAAATAAACTGTAAAATATTTTTTTTCCCTGTAAAATTACAATTGTTTCCACTGTTGTTCTTGTAAATTTGCGGCCTTTTTTGTAATTTTACGTTTTCTGACCGTATTTCAAAAATACATTAAAAAATTTGTTTAAAAAAACAGTAAAATTACGTTTTTTTACAGTACCATTGTGAGTCAGGGTAAGATCAGCACACAGTTTGGAACATACATTTTTATGCCCTTTCTCAATAACTGATTTTTTGTTTGTAACTAAAAAGAAAGGAAACATCAGCCTTACAAAAAGAAAAAAGTTCAAAGCTTCAAACTGAGACAGTGTGAAACCACATAAAGCATTTTTTTTAATTAACAAGTCTACTCCATTTAGTAGCTTAAAACTAATGCGGTCCTTCTCATAACGGAACATATGAGATCTTTGGGCAAGCTGCCATGCCCATAATAACTTTATTTTACGGCGTGTAGATCTAAGAAGTGGCCCATTTTTACTTTCTCTGCCCGAGCAGGTCCCACTTAGAGGCCTGAAGAGAAATCATGTCGTTGTCACGAGCAGGGCGAAAGACCAGTGGAAATGGATGATTCATTTCCATCCCAGTTAATACCGATTTGTTTACAGATACATTGCAGGTCTGGAGAGATGCGTTCGCCTCTCTCTCCGAGTGCGAGACATGATTTGTGTACCCGTGGCTTAGATTAGCTCCAGTCCCCATATTGGACATCATATTTCCCAGGGTATTTTTCCAGCAGGACTAAGTGAAAACCACATGTCACACACATCAGTTGTGAGAGGTTATGAAGTATGTCTTTTTGTCACCGCGATAGTTGAGCCTATAAAAAAACGCAGTGATATCTTTCCAGCACCTGTATATCATTCCTAGGCTTGACTCTGAATTACAAAACCCATCATAGAGTTTAAACATAAGTCACTGTCTATCACATTATGTTATTGAGCGGTCTGCTACGCTATAGGTCTGACTTAAGAATGTGTTTTGAGTGACTCTAGAAACATCACTGTAGTTCCTATGCTAATGTACAGAGACACAAATCCTTGTCTGTCAAAACTTGCTTTTAACTGAGCTGTACATTTATTAGACAGAAGGATTATCTGCTCTACAGCCAACACAACCATACTCTGAAAAATTATGGTTTTGTGTCCGTACATTGGAAGTCTGTTTGTTTACCAACGTTCTTCAAGATGTCTTCTTTTGTGTTCTGCAGAAGAAAAACGTCATACAGTTTAGAAATGACAGCAGGGCGAGTAAATGATGAAAGAATTTTCGTTTTTTTTAAACTGGTCCAAAAAAACGTCGTTCCACCCTGACACCTGTAAATGACATTTTAATTCAATCTAATGGGACTCGACACTTTTGCAAGCGTTTTGTTTTCACTTTTGCATGCAATCTACACATCAGACGGTCAGTGAACCGACTGTGGGCGGTCCGTGGGTGAGTCTAGAACGCTAATAACCTTCAATCATGCTCGCGTGTGACCAAGTTAAAGCATACTTCAAACTCGCACAGAATTACGGGCCCATAACGCCTGAGAGCTGAAATGAAGGTTGTGCATGCCTATGTGGTTAAGGGTAACGGCTACACGCGTGCCAAGCCATGGTGGTGCACGACAGCAGCGGTCCGCGCGCGGGGGCGTGGCGTGGCACTCGGAGCGCCGCGGCGTCAGATGGAAGAGGCGCTCTCGTTTAGACGCGAGCTCCCCGGGGGAGCGCTGCAGCAGACGCGCTGTAAGAAGGGTCTGTTAATTATGAAAGTCCAAATTCAAACCGCTTTGAAGATGGCAAGCACGGAGAGTCTCAACAGGAGTCGTGCGGTGACCCTACGTCTTGGTCAGGAGTCAGGACGGGGGCTTTTTCTCTCCACGCCCACCTTACTCGTAAATCTGCAGTCAGAAAGAGGTAGCGGTCACGGTCACCCAGAGTTCAACGTGGTTTTTTTCTTCCCGATGTATGTAATTTCATTGCATGTAATTTTATTATCCCGCGCTCGCTCGAATTACATGGTCCGAACACTGAGGTACTGATAGGACCGGTTTGGAGAGGACCGCGGTAATGAGGTCGGGGAAAATATGCAGGTGGTCAGTGTGTTAAAGCATTGGGTTTATACAAGTAAAACTATGGCTTTTTTATTTTCTCCTTATGCCAATAGATTGAAAACAGCTGCGCGTAATGAACGGAACTATTACAAAACGCCCTCATCGGGTACAACCTCACTCACTAAGAATGCCGGTTTAGAAATAATCCACATATTTCAACGTAAATCGAAGTTGACTGTGACTAGAGTCTGCGTAATTGTCCGAACTTTGAGTTTTTACAGTGTCACGTCATTTCTGGGCCATTAGAAATGAACAATCGTCGAGATTCATCACACATGTTTCTCGGAGTTATCTGCAAACTCCCGGCTGATTAATTGTAGAGAAACAAAAGTGACCATTTTTTTACCCCGGGCATTAAGTACAACAGTATGTTGAGCGAGCCAACCGTAACTAAACTTTTTTTTTCAGTGGTTCCGTGTTCAAATTCGTCCCCGGAGACCTCCAGCAAATCACATAGCTCAGTAAAATCAGCAACTGAAAAACCTGAGAAACTTCTGGAAATCTCATCAGCGAGGCGCACAACCGTCAATCAAATTCACAAATCTGAGAGGTTTGTGACCTCGGATTTGCGGAGTCGCTTCGGGCTGATCAAATTAGCTATCGGTCTCTTGAATGCGGAGATATTTTGGCATGTTTGAAAATCTTAATACTTTATTGCTCTTGAGAGGACGAAAATCTAACATTGTTGATGTTTAATGTCTGATGGTTTTAATACTCCCAAAATGGATTTTGGTGAAAACATAAGGTAACCAGAAACCGCCATGTGTCGCTTGAAACCAAAAAGCATCCAGACAAAACTCCTATACATGTCCCATTTGTGGTTACACAGTGATGTGTGTGTGTGGTCTCTCTCTATCTCTCTCTTACACTTTCTCTCAAGTGGGTTCTTTGCTCCCATGGGTGCCACAGTTGAATCCCAACAGCATCTCATAATAGTTCACAATCTACCCTGAAATCATTTTAATCTGGGGGCACTTTCACCCACAACTACACGAAACACACACAGACTTATTCTTCCTGTGAACATATGTGAAACCGTGCAACTTCACACAATAACGTTGACTTTAACTGATGGGCAGTCAGTCACAGGTGTGTGCATTGGCTATTTTAGAAAGAATTCAAATGAGGTTCATCCAAACACAATTTAAAGCATGGTGTTTTGTGTCTTTTGTGTTGAACTTGTTCTATTTTTTCACAATCTTATTCTTTTGAATTGTGCCTATCAAGATCCAAATAAAAAGAGAAAATAATCAAATGAGTTGAAATACCTTTCAATTGATTCACTGGGTTATCCAAGGAGACTCCCGCATTGCTTGCCTGATGTTTCACCTTTTAAATAAATAAGTAAATAAAATAAATTAATTACGAAAGCCATACACTCAATACTTCAATCCATTATGTGTAGAAGAAAAGGTCAGTGTTCCCTAGTGGATGTTCTACAATAACACACAAATAGGACTTAGCATACAGATCCATAAACAAATTAGTCATTGGGCTGAAAAACAGTCTGAACATGTGAAACAGTTTTACTTACTAATATTTGCGTCACCAAACATGCTCTGTAGTTCCCCGTTGGTCATTTCATCATGTCTGGTTCTCGGAAATGCTAAACATGCTAATGACCTCGGCATTGCAATGCACAAGATGTGTGAAAGTCAGGGATCCTGTGATCATAGAAAACCAGGAAATCTCAAAAGGTGGAAAACACAGAAATGCACGTATTGCAAAGTAAAATCTTTTAAAAAAAAATATAGATTACTTAGATAATGATAATATTAACTAAAAATATAGAAAAGCAAAAGAATGGAAATGGCTCTTAATTTTTTATAAATAAATACATTTTTATCCATTAAACACAATGTCAAATATTCAAGCAACATCAGAACCAAAAATTTGTCAAAAATGTTATTAAATAAACCTGCCCAATTCACCGTTTTGGCACAGCATGCTGGTTTACCCTATACACCCCACAAATCCCTCACACGCTCCTCCCTGCATTCCACGCAGGAGAAAATTCCCCGGAAAATGAGACACATCCTTTTGGCTGGGATATCCTGGATCAGGTTCACTGTCATCTGAACTTAATACTAAACTCTCCCACAATGTGTGTTCAGAACCCACCCTTCACAGCACAGGAAAAGTTCATTGCGAGCGACGCAAATAAATAGTTAGGTCTACTCTGAGATGCTAAATCCAATTTAAATCCAACTAACTTAATCAAATGCAGTTTAGATCGCAAAAATATAGGATTATTAAATGTTTAAAGGAGAAATATCTTTTGTTCTTAAAAACATCTGTCACTACAACTTGTGTGAAAAGTCCTGGTTTTTGAAAACCTAGAACCAGACTATTAAATCTGGGATTTATTGCAATGGGATTAAAGAAATTGAAGGCATGCATTAGTTGACAATAATTTAGCAAATTAATGTATTTAAAATGTTATCATTTTTAATCATACTGCAAATAAAAACGGGATATTTTTGTCATGTTTTGCGCTTTTTGCTGTATATGTAGATGCATTTTCTAGAAATCAAGATACTTTTCCTGAGCTCCATTCGGGTCTTATAAAAACAGAAATCAAGTTTAAGATTAATACAATTTTTTTTGTAATTAAAAGTTTTTTTATCTAATAAAATGCCAGTGCATGCTGTGAAGTAGCTCATGAATTCTGAATATTTATAAAATTCTGAACAAAAATAATGAAATGAATTAGAGTGACTGAAAAGCAGTTAACAATTCCTCTTTCAGTAATGAGTAATGATATCCCAGAATGCACCTCACCTGAAGTTGGATGCACAGATAAGAAAATGAAACACTTCAGTTCACAATATAATTCACACACCCATTTTGTGTTGGAACAGTTTTGACTTGACTTTGAATTGAATTTAGTACTATTCCAAACACACAAATAATAATACTATCAATAATAAAAACAAACAAACAAACAAACAAACAGGTGTTTAAACCTTTGACAGGTGCTGTTCCTCTTTAAACACAGCCTGTTTCTGCATGGCTGAACTCCTAGCACGAAGTGGTTGTGCCCATCAAACCGGACCCATTATCACCTTGTTTTATTATCGTTATTAACCGGCTCAAACACAACAACATGCTGACTGCACATTTGAATCTTCATCCCCCCCCCCGCCAACAAACACGGCAGCTGAAGAGTCTATAAAAATAATCACGGTGGATGCAGAGGGTGAGAAGTCTGCTAATCAGAAGACCCCGGTCCCCCCCTGCCTCTCCTCCCTTCATTTTCCTTTCTAATTACTTTGTCTTCTGATAAAGGCATGGCTTTGGGATCATCAAAGGTCCTTGAAACAAAGAGCAATATATAGCAATTACTGAGGCTCTCATCTGCCGGGCTCAGATTAAAAGGCAGCACACGAGAACACTCGAAACTCTCGGCTTGAACGTTGTGAGCTGTCATAACATTGTGTCTGGACGGTTCTATAGAATCCTGCAGTCCTCCAAAGGCAATTAGGAAGAACAATTAGCCCATAATTGCTTAAGACCTGTTATGCACATCTTAACTCGAATTCATGTAAATTCCTTTTATATGTATGTGTAAATCTGTGCATCATATTGGCGAGAGCGTTTATCCTGCCTTTTGAAAAATGAGAGCCATTGTTCCGTTTTTACGGACTGCGCTGCATAAAACACGCAGGTTAAAGTGGGCTCGGGTGCGAAAATCACATTCACACGGATCAAACAAACCACCAAATGTGACATTCAACAACAAATGTAAAGCTATAATGGATTGTATTTATCAGCAATGGACTGGATTTGAAATGGCTCTCGACATTTCTTGAAATTGAACTGATTTCTTTCAAATAGTTTTTTAAAAATCCATATCCGGTAACCACAATGTTGATATACTGAGTATACACAATATAATATACTCTACATCCAGCAACATAAGAAGCACACTATTGATAAAAACACGCTATATGATTACTTGTTAAATAATTATATGAAATATAAGCATTATACGATAATGCTTTATTTTTTGTAAAAGCAATTTAAATGAAATTAAATGATAAAAAACTCAAATTTAAAAAGCCTCACTACAACTTCTGCATACGACAAACATCATATCTGCATTAACCTAAAACTTCGCCCAAGAACCACAAAATTACCAACCATAGCAACATGCACATTTGCAGCCCTTGTTAAGTTCAAATAAAAGCAAAAGATTATGCAATAACTGTGATGATAAGAAAACTGAAGAAAGTAAACTCCCCAAGGGTTTCTATATAAAAGTAAAAAGAAAACTTTTAAATAACATGCTCCGTTAACACGCATTATTAGTCAGCGTGGTCAATTTTTAATTTCATTCTGAAAGTGGTAAAATTGCGATTTCATTAATGGATGATCCGTGCAATCCCAGACGTAACTAATTGTGACAGGTTTGCCATGTAGATCAAACGTGATAACGAGAACTACACTTACTCTGTCACCTAAAAGTCTCTAACCTGAGAGCTGGTCTTATTAAGTCCTTATAGATAGAACCCAAGTGGTTAACATGTCTAATGAACGGGACTGTTCACAGCCCTGCCTGCACAGTGTGAACTTACGTCGGAGTCATTAGCTGTTTAAAAAGCTGATTATTGTGGAGGAAGTCTTTTCGAGGTTAAACACCGCGAGCTTCTGCTGTGAACACTCCTTAATTGCAATTATATTTGAAAATAGTTGAAACTCTTTTACGCCACCACTTAGTGTGAACGCTGGATGTGTTAAGTAAGAAAAAAAGACATGCCTGTCAGAATTCAGTAGCCTTATTAAACATGATTAACCAGCACATCCGTGTGATATTCCTCATTTCTGTAACCATCGATAAAGACGTTTTAAATAGCTCGTGTTCCAGGCCAACCACTTCAACCCTGCAATGTAAACACCTGAATGTTTTTAACTTGCAGAAAGTGCACTAAACATACTTCTTAACTAACAAAAACATCACTTTTAAACGTTGCCCTCGGGTAGCCAATAAGAGTGCCTGAACAGTCTTTATCAAATTCGCCCCAGCGTATCTCCCTGGCCGGATAACGCACAAGTTCACGCAGACTTGCTTCTTTATGTGGTGAAAAATGAGAACGTGGGAGGACAGGAAACGCATCATCAGTCAGAGGAAGAACTCTCTCTCCGAATTCCACACGCTTCCACGTACAGTCGCTGCATACGCACACGCACACATTTCTCAGATGACAGCCCATCTACAGGGACATGTAGAATCAACGGCCATGAGACAGTAGGTTACAGTTCAGAGGAATTTGCAAGTTAAGTAGGCAGTGAGTGGGGAGGACATGCAGATGAATGGAAAGCCACATCATGCCATTGTTAGCTTCGCATGTAGGTTAATCATGTGACAAACGCACGGAGAACATTTACTTATCGGGCCTTCCCATTGGAACGACCATGCAGACATGCAAATCCACGCTAGAGTAAATTTAAGTATGGTGGTGAAGGCATCTTAAGGGGTGTCTTAAACTCCCTTTGAAACAGGTTTGTATGAGAAACATATGCACAATAAGCACCTATAATACATGTGTACTTTAGTGTAGAGCATTTATTTCATTACCACAATAACAATGAGATACAGGAAAAGCCATTAGAATATACTAGAATGATCTACAGTCACTGACCTCATGATGCTTTTTAGATGACTCACACACACAAGTACATACATTTATAGATATCAAACCAAATCACATTTGCAAACAAATGTTTTCGTGGACGAACTATTTCTTTAAGTCCAAGAATGTGCCTTTATTATTTAAAACCTCACAAACATCTTTTGACTTTTTTTGCTCAGATCATAAATCTTTATAATAGGCTTCTGGGAATTTTTGAAAGGAAAGGTAAGCGCACTTGCTCAAAAACTGGTTTTTATTTCATTAATTTGTTTATTTTTACCAAAAGAATTACGAATTGCAACTTTAAAATAACTGCAACACATTAATACATTTTAAGAGTGCACTGTCAGAAAACAAAAGTACAAAACTGTCCTTATAAAGTACAGTAAAATAAAACACAAAGTTCCTATTGTATACCTTACGATGAAGTTAAATTTGTATGTTGTATTTGACTGTACCTTTAAATGTACAGTAATATACCCAAAAAGGTACAACATTTAATGTTTTGTAAAGGTATTACAATCTTGATTCATTACCATTGAGAAAAACACTTCTGTTGTTCCAAACTGACATTAGCATACTGTCATGTGCTTCAAATAACAAGTGTCATCCAATAGAACGCTTAAAAGAAGCTAAACAAAGCAATTGACCTCGTTGCATTACAACCTTTGATCGTGTATTTGATGTTGAATGAAAGGAGACGTCAGGTGGTCCTCAGCGTCTTTCCTCACAGCAAAAAGAACTAACACATAAAAACGGAGCTACATTCTGCATTCACGCTCCACTCGATTAGCCCTCATCAAAAAAGGAATATTTCCCATGTAAAATATACAGAGGAAAGTCTTTTAATCATTTTAAAAAGGCCCGTGCCTCTGTCTGGGAAGATTTCAAGGAAGCCGCCAATTAGATGTGTGAAAGTCGGAATATACTTGGCGAGTTCAGTTAGTCTTACATATGGCATATGCTGGCGTTTCTATAATTTAGCAGCGGCATAATTAACAGTTTTAATGTACGATACTTTCCCGTGAAGGTCTAATTTAAAGGTTTTGAGAATCTGAATATGAAATGTAATTTGCCGCAGTCTTTGTGATGACTGATGTTACATTCGTTGCAGGCCTTAGTCTCCAAACATTTTATTAGGTGCAAAGATAACGCAGATATAGAGAATGTGAAGCTGATGTCGCCCTATGTTGCAGTGGCGCCGCCATCTTGGGAGGATCATACTCCACTCCTATTATTGTTTTGATTAGTACGATTACTTGTTTTGTTTGATATGTGGACAAATCGAAAGAAAGAACCAGGGGCTTTCCTGAACGACTCTGCATAATGCTATTGCAGTTTATAACACAGCGAGACCGACCAACCATATTTATATTTCTTTATCAAACAAGAAAAACGAAACACTGCATTGAACGCACTAGCAGCGATCCTCCCAAGATGGCGCAACATTCAACACTGCGTGACGTAGCTTCACATTCTCTTTTCTGATAAAAAAAAGAAAAAAATGAGAATTTCCCAACAATCTACAAATAAAAACAATATGGTATATCAACATAAATACTCCAAATCATGAAGTTGATGTTTGAACACAAAACACTACCATAACACGACCGATGCTTAAAATGCACACCTGGGTTATTATCAACCGTTGGATCACAAAAGACGAGCCCAGCCGATGGGTTAAATTAACCCAGACATCGGTCTAAATGGGTTAAAACAACCCAGCACAGGTTAATTTACAACCCAACAGCTGGGTTTGTCCCATTTTTACATTGTATAAACAAAACATAGATGTTAAAATACGGCAAAGGCTCAACAATGTGCAAATGTATCAACAAGACAGACTGAATAGGGAAATTAATCATTTTGTAGCAAATGTAGAAGTGTTTTTGACCCGTGGAGACCGTATGAGAACACACCTGAGACCGATTTTTGGGTCGTGACCCACCAGTTGAGAACCACCGCTGTAGACCGTGTCTTCTGTTGTTTTTTTTCTAGAGGATTAAAAGACTCAGGTATCATGGTGGGCCCCTGTGTGTTTCTTGTTTTAGAAGGTTTCTGGAAGCCATCTGGCTATTCAGGGTGGTTATTATCCAAAAAATAATCCATTTACAGCCCAAAAGTTTTCAGACTTTCTCTTGCTCTCTGGTGTGCGCTTGGGACACACAACTTTGGAATGTATATGCATGCTCACTAATCTGACTCTATTCACTGTGATTATGTAAACCAGCCGGGCTCAGTGGTTTTCAAAAGAGAGAGCGAGCGAAAGAAAGAGTAAGAAAAAAACAGACAGCGCATTGTGCACAGCACTGTATTTTCTCCAGGGTGCGCGTCTACCTTGACATCGGAAGCCGATTGAGCAGAAAATATCTTCTAATATTCACAGTGGTGCTCCAATATATCACAATGCGGGCTGGTAAATATTTGCCACATGTTATTAGAGCGCATAAACCACAGGGTATTTGGAGAGGTGAAAGGTCACGCCTAATGCCGTCCCTAGAGGGGGGAGTTTTGTATATAACCAAATGGAGCGGCGTCCAGGAATCCCCAACGGGGCAATGCAGGACATTTTAAATGGCCATATGCTAGTCTGTGTGGCTAAGGACAGTAAATATGTAAAGGAGATGGCTCATAAACCGTCATTATTAAACGAATGACAAGGCTAATAGCGTATCTGTGTGTGCAAGCCCTCCTTCGCTATGGATGGCCCATTAAAACCTCGGCTAAGGCAAATAGAGAGTTAGGTTTTAACCTAACAAGGTGCAATTTTATCCCCACAGATCTCGCGCCTATTTTTTTTTAAGTCTATTTAAAGTCAAGAATATCTCGTGTTTAAGCCCTCTTGATCTGCTCGGAAAAGAAGGATGAATATTTAATGGCGAAGTAGCTTTGATAGGACTTTTTTCTCACTAATTAAAGACACATTTCAGCCGGGCTCGGTGTAAGGTGAGTATACTGGAGCGGAGGGTGGAATATTGAACGTTTCTGGTCAGCAGTTCTTGCCTCAAAAAACTGCCCATTAAATCAGGCTTAGCGGCACTCTCGCATAAAGGGCTTTAGTTGGGTTGTGGGATGTTTCGAAGAAATATTTGAATAGGTAAAGCACGTTTATCTGTCTACTGTAGTCGATAACTGGAAACAAGACGGCAGCGACATTATTGTAGCTCATCTGTCAGAGATTCTGTTGGATTAATAATGAATGCCGTGTTTAAGTAGGCATGTCCATTAGGAGAGACACATCATTTATTCATTCAGATTGGGTGAAACCATCCAACTATCTACTGCGACGAGGACGATTCCGCATTTTCGGCTCAGTCGAACTAATAATGCAGCAAATTCACTGTGAACTAATGTTTTTACAGCAATAATAATATTATCATCGGCTCGTGACAGCTATGAAATATCCCTGAATATTGTATGTCAGAGGATGGCCTTTGCTTAAGTTGCAGAAGTATTAGGCGGGCTATTCATGTTATGCAGAACCTTTTAAATGATGTATAAAAATATAATAATAAGATGGAATGTCAGTTTAGTGCAAATTACTAAAACAAAAGTTTGTATGGAGGCAGTTAATACCTGTCCATATCACCAGACCAATTCAATACAACACTTGCCGTTTGAACAGGTTTAAACAAACGACAACTTACAATAATCATTTTATCTATATTTTATATATGTTTACATTCAAGTCCTTCTGGGAAGTTCATATTTATGTTAGAAAGTCAATTTGCTTAAAGCAGAGCAGTCGCAAAGCAAGCAATTTCTAACTGTTTACATTTATTCTTCTATTTTAATACATTGATCATCAACCAACAATAACACTGAAAAAAATAGTGACATTTATTATTTTTTTCTTTAGCAAGGTTTTTCACACAAAGCAGGCATTTAAACAAATATTTGCAGAGCTTTATTAATTGTATGATGTAATAAACAACATACGCAGTCATGCTAAAACCTTCAGCACAATGGTAACCACATAAACAGCAACGAACTTCAAGTAAACTGAAAAAGCGGCAAATATATTTCCGGTGTAGTACAGACGTCGCATTTCCTCCCTGAAACGCCCCCAACGCGAAGAAAACTCCGAGTTCCCACTTCCGTTTACGTAAATACGATATGTTTACTACGAGACTTGAATGCGTTCGTCTTTGATGGTTGCTCATGGCGGTCTGGTGTTTTAATTGTGTCGCTATTTTTGGCGCCTTGTCATACGCGTGTCTAGTGAAAAACAGCTCAACTATTAAAAACGCGTCTCCGCAGTCCGCACTTTAGTGACGCTGATTGAATTATTTCATCAACTACAACAATGAACGCCGTTGCATATCTTCGTTTGGGAGAAATTCGACGCATTAACATTTAAGAAAGATAAACCAAATGCCACAACACATCACTTAACCAAAGGAATATAATCCACCTATTTTACTTACCTCAGTTTGCCCTGTCCCTCTCGATGACGTCATGGCCAGGAGGATGATGTCATCTTTTTAGCGACTGTGACCCAGCTGACCACACAGGTAACGGTGTATATTAACGTTACATACACATTAAACTGGTCTGCAAACGGGAGACAAAAACTATAAACTAAACCAATTGGAAGAGAAGACAGCAGTTTATCCTCAGTCAAGTAATCTGATGTGTGTACTATTTTTTTTAAATAAAAAAGTCATATTAAATTAAGATGAAAGCAGTTTGGGCAACACATCACATTTTTGATATGTATTGATATTCATTGTGTTTTAAGCGTGTTTACATATGTATGCAGTGTTATTGTGGCCCACCGACATTCCCAAAAGGGAATTAAAACCAAGTGCCCTCAGGACAAATGTTACTATTCATCCATGAATCTCAGGACCTCTTATTACATGGGGTCTGATATCTAAAATGAGCCAATTACAAAATCGTCCCAGACTGTTAAACATGCAGACTAAACGTTTAGCTCCAGTGAGTGTTTGCGCTTTCTCTTATTGTTTCAGTTGAAGCAATCAAAAATCTGTATGAGTTTTTTTCCTCCTTTTGTGAGGTCAAATCAATCTGACGTACGTATCATTAGAGTAAAAAAGCAATAGCGCGTTTATTCTGTAGTTCAGACAACTGTAAGTCATTCTCTGCTTAGTATGTGCGTTCATTATCAGTTAATGAGGTTTAGACCAAATTAAAAGAATTAGATTTCTCACCTCACAGGTGTTATTAAAATGTTCCATCCCCTCTATTCAGTGTTTCACACATTTAGATAGCCCTGAAAGACCTTGTAAAAGGACTTGATGAGGATACTAGACTGTATATGTGTAACATGTCAGAGATGTGATCTATATACATTTACATCTCCAATATGTATTTTTTGGATTGGTTGCTCATCTGCAAAACGTCTGTGCAACGTTTCCTGTCAGATGTCATATAGACATGTACAAGATGTCTGTCATATGTTTGTGATTTAGAGTGTAAATTTAGAATTTAAAAACTGCTTTATCAGATGTTTTCCAGATCTTTAGCAGACATCTTACAGACGTACCTGTGCTATCTAGGTAGGGTTATGATATATAGTTTGATTGTATAGGATTATAATATATAGTTGATAATATGCATGATCTATAGTTTTCAAATTCACTGTGACTATGAAAAGTCCCCATAAAACATGGAAACAAAATGTGTAAGTGTATTAAAGTATGTAACCTTACAGTAACCTTTTAAAGGCTTCGATTAATGTCACTATGTTATTTCCTACCCTTAAAGTGCAGTTTGCACTCGAAACACTCAAAATTCCCCCTCAAATACAAGTTTCTCATTGATGCAATGAGTCATATAAGTTTAATGTTAACCTTCTGTTCAGACTTCCTCGTACACCGTACGATACAATCAAATACAGGAAAGCCCTGTTATTAAAATCAGCGCCGCGGTGATTCACTCTGCCAGGTTTTCTGCTGAACCCGACCGACAGCGTTTTACGCAGCATTCGGCGCGGCGCTCTGCTCAAGTTGTCGCGGCAGGCCGGCGCGAGCGTGTAAGCTCTCATTCTTCTGTTAAAGGTCAAGCAGGCCCTCTCTAAACAGTAATCGTGTATGATAGGTTAAGCATGTAATATACAGCAGCCGCAGAAAGTGGCTTCCACCCGTCCGCGCGCCGACCTGTTCCACTTCATAATGGCGACGTTGTAAAAGCGCAGACGCCTGCTGGGTTCGAGCTGTTAGCTGTAAGAGCAGCGGGGCTGAATGGTGAATGGCTGTTTCAGACTGCCCAGCGCTGGGTTCTGCTCTAATGAGCTGACTGTCAAGAAGTCATCCAGGGCCAGCACCGCTTCACTCTAATTCTCTCGTATTTATGTAAGTCTCAAGGCCAGCTGTCAAAAGTTCCACCGTGACGTTTGATCATTTGGCAACAAATGCGATACCCGAGCCGAGCGGATATTAGCGAAGTTCCATTAGATTCTGTTCTGGTGTGCATTTTTTATTTGGTCGACTAAATGAAAGTGCCACAGAAATATGATATACAGGAGTGAAACTGACTGCTCTTTCCTGTCTTGTTTAAGAGTATGATGTGATTTCCTGCACTGGAGGTTGTGTAATGAATGAGTAAAACTGATATACTGACATTACAGTTAAACATTTTGTTCAAATGCAAACATTTGCTTGTAGATAACAGTATATGTTGTACGTGTTTTTGGGAAGTCAAAGAGGCTATAAGCATGTGGATTAATACAGTATGATTGTGTAGCAGGTCCGGTACTAGGCTGGCTTGACTGTGGGAGGGGGGCAATCATATATTCTAGTTGGGTACATAGTTCATTGACTGCATAATTTTTACATTTTTCTGTGATTACATAGACAGATCATTATTTAATAGATCACTCAAATAAGTATTTTATAAAAATATTGTTCTAGGATTAACAAAATATGTTGCCATAAGCACATCCCTCACTTGTCAAAATCAGTTTGAACTTGGTTATGAGTTAAAATAGTTTTAAAACTTCAAGAAGGCCGCAACACTTACCTGACAAATGAACCTGTTTTTTTTTCTTTTAGCAGAAAATGTGACGTGCAGGTCCATGGAAATTCACCGCCACATTTTCTGGATGACCGCTTGCAGGCCTAAAGAAAACTGTCAAAGGAGCCCGTTCTCAAATATTTTGGATATTATGGATCACATATATGGCTCGGGTCCATCCTTTACTGTAAGTATTTAAATTATTGTAATCATTTATTTTGTCTATCGGGCAAAAATCACACAGAAAAGTAATATACAGCAACAGGGCTGATATTCTGTATATGCTCTACATTCTGTTGGGTTCTTTCAAACCATGGTTGGGTCATATAAGGCAGTGGTTCTCAAACTTTTTCGTTGTAAGGCCCCTCTGTGTTAAGCGCATCGCTTATTAAGTGTTAAGCGGCCCCCCATATAAAGACGTATAATCTTAAACTTAGAATTTTAATTAAACCAAAAACATTCAGTTATACAATGCTGGAACCTCAATTCTTTTGGTTGGTGGTGTCATTTTTCTGATGTTTGATTGCATAAAATCTATGATAAATTTCTATATTTCATAAAATGCCACAAAATCTGTGGCCCCCCTGCATCCATCTTGGGGCCCCCCAGGGGACCACGGCCCCCAGTTTGAGAACCACTGATATAAGGACATTTTCTAGATTCATATCATCCATGTTTATTTTCTACGTACATGTCCATATTTTCCCCAACATGGCTTGAAACAACCAAGAATTTTAGAGTATACTTGAAGTGTTTGCTTTGCTCAGATCCCTAACGCTTGCCTTAGCAAACTTAAAACTGCGGCAGAACTAGATAAAACCCCTTGAAATGCAAGCGTATTGAACTCACTCACCTGTGTTTACAATCCTAAAGCTTTGATGAGACGCTGCAATGCACGTACACCAGAAAAGAGAGATATAGTCCGGCTAATTTGAAGGTGCTATCTGGTGTAGGTATGTTAATGAGTCCTGGGGCACTTGGGCTTCTGTCTCTATGTGTATCGACTGCTGAGGAGAACCTGGCAGAACTAATCCGACCGTCTGATCTCCCCGCTGCTCCATGCCACTCTGTTAATTACCGAGCTCCTATTGACAAGCTCTTAGCTCAGGGCGCTTGATCCATCAACCGGCAGTACAGAGCGATTAGATGATCACTCCCCAAATTTCTAACGCCAGGAGAGGAGGGCTATTATTCACTTAAGAGTGGAATGACAATGCGCCCTTCTCAAGTCCTGGATCTGTTTTAGAAATGAGCTGTCTCCCTGTCTCTGCGGTGAGCGAGACCCCGTGGCGGTGTGGGAAGGCTGTGCTGACAACTAGTCGGACTGAAATTAAATTTAAATATCATTAATGAAGTTCGGTTTTGTGATATTGTTAAAGGTGAAATCACATTTGACCCCGTTTAATTACTTAATGTATAAAGCTGTTCTTATTGTGCATGATTTAACATTTTTCCAAAGAAAAAACATGCTGGTCCTCATATTTTCAGTTGGCATCGACTAGACCTAGATTTTACATATTTGTTGAGACAACAGAGTAAAAACCCATAAAATACTGTAGTATATTTTAGCGTTTACTATGGTAAATTGTAGTTAATTGTTGTATTCTGTACTAAATTGAAGCAATTGCTACACTTTTGTTAATGTAAGTATTCTGTAGCAACAACTATGGTAATTGATAAACTGTAGTAAGTATTGTAGTAGTATACATTCATATTTATTATGGTAAGGTTTAAAAACACTATATTACATGGAAATTTTACTATAGTAAATACTAATACTACGGTATTATATAATCTGGTAAGGTTAAAAAACATTGTAGTATTTAGAAATTGTACTATATTTTACTTGAATTACTTTTAGTGAATACTAAAATATACCACAGTATTTTTTCATTTGGGA
The DNA here is from genome assembly GCF_024868665.1 of Triplophysa rosa. Taxonomy (NCBI): domain Eukaryota; kingdom Metazoa; phylum Chordata; class Actinopteri; order Cypriniformes; family Nemacheilidae; genus Triplophysa; species Triplophysa rosa. Next base: position 2,252,110 of record NC_079907.1, read on the forward strand.
ACACGAATTAATAGTTGCATTTAAGCTTGTACGTTTAACATGCCACAACATTTTCTATTGTCCGTGATCCATCCTTTGGGAACCAGCGTGTTGAAATAGAGCGTCGCTGATGATGTCATCTAGTCCTGGAGACTGTTGGCAAATGTTAACGCAGAGTCAGTAGAAACACACACACAGCAGAACTAGTCTGGCAAGCCTTTATATTCCATGTTCTTTAATAGCACAGGGTCAATTTGACATAAGCGCACCTGCCCCACCGCCTTCCTGCCCCTCTTCCCTCAGCCCGGGGGCCAAATCAGCCTCCTTATTAAGATGGTAATGCCTGTGAACTGTAGGGAGGGGGAACAGGACCACCATCTTTCGCTCAGTCAGTCAAGCTCATTGTGTGAAACATACTTGTTTCCAGTCTGAATCGACCGATTCATTCAAACCCATACGAACACCAAGCCACAGCCAGCAGCTATGAAGACCGACGGGAACCGCGGGCCGGCATTTACATGCAAATAAAGTCCAAACGGCTCCATGCGCTTATTTATTACAGGGCTTCCCAAAGTCTCAACTAATATGATGTGACACCAAAAATAATACTCAATTCGATTTACAATTCATCTAATAATGTTTAATTTTACTCTTCATTTAACATGATTTCCCAGCCAGTGATTACAAGACGCAGTAGCATTAATTTGAGCAAGATGTACGACGCACGGGCGTAATCTCCTGTTCGCAAAAATCAATTCTGATCACGTTCGAATGTACGAAACCTTGAGAAAACACTAGCTTAATCATCTTTTCACCATGTTCATTGACGCCGCGTGATATTTATCGTTCTGCTTTTAAAGAATGAGAACCCGCTGTATTGCTAACTATAAACTCTTAGAACTGCACAGGTAGAGCTCATCTGTCGTGACAGCGAAAGACTGAACGTACAACACCGTATTAATGATATATAAACCATTAGGGTGAGATGTCTGAGAGCCCCTCACAAAAGCTGAGTTATGTGGGGTGATAACTGCCACGGCTGGAGCTATACCTCTGCTATATAAGCTTCATGTAAATATGAACACAGCGCTCGCACAGATTCGTCACTGTGACAACTGGAGTTTTGATTAAGAAACATAGTCAAGATATATGCTATAAAAGTGTCTTAAGATGCATGAAATTCAAATTTTATAATGTTGCAATGTAATGGGTTTTTAATTATTTGTAGCCTGAACAGAAAACTCACTTAAAGGGACAGTTCATCTAAAAATAAACATTCTGTGATCATTTATTGTTACATATAAATATTTATTTAGTGGAACACAAAAGAAGATATTTTGAGAAATGTCTCGGTGGTTTTGTGTTCATACAATGGAAGTCAATGAGTTGTTTGGTTGCCAACATTCTTCAAAATATCTTCTTCTGTGTTCTGGGAAAGAAAAAAAAGTCAAACAGGTTTGGAATGACATGAGGGTAAATAAATGATGACAGAATTATCATTTTGTCCTTTAAATATATATACACTTACCCAGCAAAATGAACAGTATACAAGAAACCTACCTGATAATTCAACAAAATGTAATGCAGGTGTTCTTCAATTTCAATATAAAATCAGTATTAAATCATTTAATAATTAGATGTAATCTCACAAAACATATTTCGGGTCCTATTTTATCATTTCATCATTTTTTTTTTTTTTTAAGATTTGTGTATTGTTTTACGACAATTAAAAACATAACATCATCAAACACATATATTGTATTATACAACATCTAAGAATTACAAAACAAAAACATATTTTTATAATTTATACATGTACATATACAAAACATTTTGTTTCTCTGTGGATGAATGATGCTGATAAGCCATGTGTGCTTTTGTTCACACATGGCAAGAATTATCATAACATCTAACACATAAAGCTCTTGTCATTTAGATTCATAGCATGTGAGATCACCGTGTAGCGCTTATCAGTGCAATGCTTGCTCGATGATGTCTTTTGAGGCACCCGCGTTTCAAGTCCAGAACTCTCACACACTCCGGCGGGCTGGTTTGCTTCTAATTTCAGGGTGTTATAAGTAAGAGCGCTGGCCTTGCACCGAAAAAGCCTGGGGATTGAATTACTCTCCCCTTCTCTCTTGGTGACCTCGTCAGAGGGGGGTTAGAGAAAGAGAGAGAGGCAGAACGGGCCCCTACCTCGCCACTTCAGGCCCCCCGCTTCTTACAATACCCCCCAGGGTCTCTCAGCGTCCAGCTTTCCTCCGCCGCAGCACAGATCTCACTGAGCCATTTACGCCCACTTCTGCCTAAATGACCCCGCGCCGCCCCGTGCCGCCCAGCAGAAGGCCCTGTCCCCATTAGTGCCGAATGCTGACCTGATTTTGTTTCCCCCGTGTGCCCGCAGTCAGAATTTCAGCATTTGTGATCTTGTGCCTTTGTTTTGAGAGTGTTTTTTTCTTCTTGTTCTTTATTTTTTTCTGCTGGAATCTTCCTCACAGGCTTTGTGTTTCTCAACATTAGCAATTCCACAATACAAACAACAAAAGGATGAAAGAACGAGAGAAACAGAAAGTCGCGGCAGTAAAAGGAAAGAAAAAAACATGAGTTTCCCAGCGCCTGTGAGGAGACCTGCGCAAACCGTCCAACTCCAAATTAATTACAGCGGTTTTTCAGCGATTTCTCTCGCTCGCCGTGCCTTTCCACGTGACTGTTGTTTTCCTTCAATACCTCACGGAGTTCCACCTTCTTCCGTAAAAAATTCAGAACCCCCGTTAGTCCCGTCTGGACTCAAGGTCAGAATGCGCTCATGTTGATGACAGACAAATCTCTTTCATTTTTCATGAGTTGCTTAAAGGCATAGAGCGTTTTTCTGCCAAAGCAGGGCCGGCGTAATGCGCAAAATCATTTTCCCCCTACCTCGCTCATTATGTCAAACCGCACATGCAACACAAAGACACATATTTGCTTTGAATTCATGTTTTTGCTCGCTAACAGAAAGAGCAAGGACGTATAAACACATCTAGGCAGTCGGCGAAGGGTAATGATGTCTACAACTGAGGTAATTTGTGGCTGAACAAAGTGTCAACCTCTGCACAGTTCATCATTACAAACACGCTCCATCTGCATGGGCTCGTGCGGTCGACTCGCAGAATTTGACAGCTCGGATATTAGCCCAAAAATTGCTTCAAGACCCGGAACGCCAGATATTAAGCTACGGATCGGGAAGGCGATTTATCTGCGGCCGACGTGCCGCCGAACTGTAGCTGTCAGATGTGACTTACTGTCTTGATTATACGTGGAATAATCGAAACTGATCAAATGCAGCATTGTGAATAAATGACTCAAAAGTCGAGTGAGATGTTCAGTAAGGGCGCTGGCGGACTTCTCCGTCTCCATTTGATCAAATTCGTAGTGTTTACTCCAAATTGTCACATGAAATAAATTTTATCATCAGGAATTCCCAAGAGGCGCCGCGCTGCAGCTGAATTTGATTGCAAATTTCCATACAATATATTCATAATATCAAGTGCCGTTTTGTAGTTATTACATATAATGAAACCGGAGATGTACACCTGTCAGTCATTAGCGGATGCGGAACATTCCGGATGCAAAGTGCTGTCTCAGAGGGTGAAATTACGCGCGGAGAGGAGCATTCTCATTTTGGAAATCTGCTTCATGAAGTTGGATGTTTGGCAGCTTCCATTTCAGCCCACGCTGGCAATGAAAAAACATTATCCTCCTCGCGAACGCCCATGAGGCCTCGACAATCATCTACAAACCTGAGAGTTATTCGTATTTTCCTCTAACCTGTCAGGAGCCTCCATTATTAATGTTCATATGTCATCAATAACCTGACATTACGCCGTTTTGGCAGGAGATGGAGTTTTAATTGTTTCTCTTCGTGCAGTAATTGGTGATTGACCTCAAATGTTGTGATGGAACTTTGCATTTTGTCCATGCATCTTTGTTGGTCTGTTATGTTTCTGGGCCACTGGTGTCACCAAATGGTATTGTAAATATACTGTACCTGGATAGTCCAGGCCCAATCTTGCAGTATGTTTTTGAGACACCGTGGCCTTGTCTGGCAGGTTGGGGCACTTACATACTTCACAAATGACTTTGTCAGTCCATATTATCAAGTGTACAGCTTACAGCAAAGTGTGAATACGCCCTTTTCACATGACGTCACGCATCTTCCGTTCTGCCGCGAAGCAGTGTATCATTACTTCCGCTAGCACTCCAGTTCATAAGGTGGCGGTAATGCACCTATAAGCTGATTTGCCAACCGCCAGTAAAACTCAAGAAGAAGAAGTTACTTCCGCTAGCGCCTCAGAATGGAGTTTACCAAGTGGCTTGCACATCTGCCACAAATACGTCTAAATGATGTACAACGTCTGGCAGACAAATTTTCGCTAACGACAAGATCAAAGCTAGAGAAAGGATACAAATTCTTCGTTGAACAGTACCTGTTTGATTATCAAGGTAAGTGTTTTGTTTTCTTTTTGTGTTAGCAAAGGTGCTAGGATAAGTACTTGAATACGTGTTCTGTCAGTTTTTTTTCTCACTGTTGTTAAATTCCAGCGCGACGGCAAAACGGAAGTTCTTCTTCTTCTTCTTCTTCTTGTTTGTTGCAAGACGGATGTTATGATACACTGCTTTGCAAAAAGGCGGAAGTTAAGTGACGTCATTGTGAAAAGGGCGTATTACATTATGTCAAAACATTGTGCCACTTTGTTGAAGAAAACTCCCATAAGAAAGACACAAATCACTGTAGGGATCTTTTTAAAATCTGTGAAATCTTGTAGACAGCAGTAAGTTACTTAACACTGGTTTCTCATAGAAGGAAAGAACAGAAATCTCACCTGGAAATCAAATCTATGCTAAAGTGTCACAAACTAAAGATCTGCAAGTGTATATTATTGAAGATTTCAATAATCCCATGCATTTCTCATTAAGTGTATCCAAAAGCAGATTATTTTTGATTTTGCGTCATTTGTAAACCTCCATACTCTAAATGCTCTTTAACTATTCCCCTTTACATCTATTCGCTATTTCTCATGTAAGCAATTTTAGGAGAAACATCTGAAACGCAACTGAGGACTAAAATAAAGGGCACTAACATGTTCTTCTTGCTGTTTGTTTCTAATATTTCAACCCTTCAGAGAGTTTGCGATTTTCCCACATTTGTTTAGATATATCCGTTCTGCTGGCGTTTAGAAGTTATTTTTGCTTGTATTTCCTCACTGTGGTGAAGTTGCTGAACATCACATGAGTGTATCTGATGTAGGGCTGATCAAATCATCTTGTAATTGATGACGATTCTCTCTAGTCTGATGACATCATTTTCTACAATAATTTGTCAAAAAAAAAAACTTCAAAATGATTTGCTGCATCCGTGTTAGCGTGTGTTATTACTTTTGAGAGGTTGTTATCTGGGAATAACGAACCTGCAAATGTCACGACTGGCCAATCAGAATCAAGCATTCCAACAAGCCGTGTAATAAAGTTGTTTATTTATGTACTTATTTATTTATTTATTACTTGACAGGAAGTGCAGCTCATCAATTGATCAATGTCGTTTTTAGAACAATGGACCAATTAGATGAAGCAGAGGGTGGGTCACATTGCAAGAGTAAGTTGCTTTTCAGTTGAGTTTTGTTATACTGTACACAGCCACGGAAAACATTAAGCGTTTTTTTAAGAGTTTACTATTTGTTTAGGTAAAATTATTACTTTTGTTTCATTCTGTGAACTGCTAACAATTTTTCTCCCAGATTTCAAATAATATTGTTTCTATTTGCATAAATTGAAAACTGGAAAAACATGTCAAAATAACAGAAAAGATGCTGTGTATTTTTTCAGACCTCAAATACTGCAAAGAAAACGTGTTCATATTCACTTTTAAGCAATACATATTTGTCATATGTCATATCAAAGTCATATTTGTACATGTATTTAGGAAAGGTTCAAAATGATTTTTAATGTGGACTAGACACAATTGAACTGAAATTTGGAATGATCTCCTAATTTATTTCTGCGGCTGTATATGTTTGGCCCCTCATCAATGAGATTTTTTTTTATAAACATTTCATAAATTAGTTATTTTTCCATTTTTCTCTAGTAATTTTTATTTGTGTAAAATTTGTGTTTAAACTGAATTGGTCTACAATGGCGCTATACACCACTCCATGTTTGTGCAGTCAGTTTCGTCTTCTGTTTGTCGTAGAGCCCACATAAATAAAAATCCACACACCACACCAAAAGCCATTTTGGCACCAAAGGCTCTCTGCAGTGCAACCTCGCAGTACATCATCAACTTTTCACTTCACCTGCTGTCTACCTGATACCTTCGTCTTCAGGACAACAACCGTGGCAAATATTTTACATATCGCCCGTCTTTGATGCTTGATGGGTGTGTGATTTCACAGCGCAGGCTGCTCTTTACGCTCTCTGCCTGTGCTGCGGGACGTCCTGCCACGCGCTTTCATGTGTAGCGCGAGCGTTCGGGCCTCGGCGGCGGGGTCGTGTGTTCATGAGCGCGGGAGAGAACAACAGCTTCCCGTGTTTCCTGTCACAGTCCTGCTGCATCCGCCTCTCATGTGCCATCTGGATGGATGTCGAGGAGTTAAGACGATGGAGCCGTGAAGTACTCCTCTTTCGCTTTCTTTCTCACTTTCTAAATACCTGTCAGTCTGCGCTGTAGGGTGAGTGTGAGAGTGAGTCTGGCAGATAGGGCGTTGATAGATGCGTGCCAGTGCGGATTGGGCGGCTGCTAGGGCGTTTCTAGGATGTTCTTGCTTTAAGGAATAAAATCTAGAAATAGAAATGCTGTGATTTATTCATCCTTGTGTCCTTCAAAACCTGTATGACTTGATTTCTTCCGTGTAACACGAAAGAAGATATTTTGAGAAATGTCGCTGTGGGTGTGTGTTCATACAATGGAAGTCAATGGGGTTCAGCGTTGTTTGGTTTCCAACATTCTTTAATATATATATTTTCTGTTTCTGCAGAAGAAATAAAGTAGTGCGAGTAAACTCTTGTCCTGACATTTGAGTTCTGTCAGCTCCATAAACTGATGCGTGACTTGTGCATGTATTGCACGTCAACGTAATCTCTGAAAAATGAATAAAAATAAGAATTGAAGTCCTAAATTTGGACTCTTTTCCTAGAATGTAAACATACAGTAGATCCCTAATAATCTTACGTGACCTACATTATTAGTGTTGTTTACCTTACCCAATAATATTTTCCACCCTCTCGTTCCCAGCGCCGAAAGGGGAATAAATTCATCATTTCTGAATGTTTAAATAGCCTAATTGAGCTAATCCTCTGTATTTGGGCAGCATTATTAAATGCGAGAAGCAGAAACACACAGACAGGGCGTTATTGAGCGAAAGACCCCGCGTAGCTTTTCAGGTGAATCGATCGCGTGTCTCTCAGGCAAGTTTGAATCATACTAACCCTTTGACTGACGAAACTTCTCCCCCATTGAAATGCAGTGGAAAACTCCCCTTTATTGATTCCCTCCTTGATGAACGAAGAAAATTTGAAGGAAAGCAAATCTCTCCCACTCTTTATTTCTCTCTCGCTTCTACTTCATCACGTTTTTCAAAAACAATGAATGGAGAAACGCAGCAGTGTTGTGGCACGGACTCTTCATTCGTAGTGAGCGTGAATTGGAAACAGATTATCTTTGCATTGATTATCTGACATCACTGAGGATGCGCGAATAAGACATCATCCGTAGATGCATACTTGTGATGTAATAATCTCACTGCAAAGGGCATACACGCTAGAATAACGTGGGATGTATAATATCTGAATAGTTGTCCTGCAATGTGGGCAGTTTTATTGCTCAGATGTTGCTCTTTCATAGCTCAGGAGATTTGATGGAGTTCTCATTTGCTTGATAAAAATATCAGCAAAAACAAATGAGACAATTGTTCAAATACAAATGAATGTGGATGGTTGAGGTAACATAATCTGGATTTGAGTAAATTTGATGAGAAATGTTTGAGTTCATATTGAGATCTTCAAAAACATTGACTTTTGATTGCAGACGTGTGAGCTCAGTTTGAGACATCATTGCAATCTCTTCTAAAACTCGAAGAGAGGCATTTGTGAGATTTTTTACTCTGGAGAAATATCTGAGACACATGAGACTAATGCAGATGTTTCCATTTAATCTCATTGATGCCATAAGTGAGAAATTAAAGTAAAACAAATTGAGTGGAAAATATAGCAGGGCAAGGCCTCTATATATTGGCATAAATATATACTGTATATATTTTTCTCTGCTCACATGGTTTTAGTTATGTCAGAAATGTTTTTAAATGAATCATGCACAAAATAACCAGGGATGCTTTTCCGAGAACGGGTCAGTTGTGGCTAGAAAAAGATGCAGATTTCACCTGACGTCCATTTAAATCCCCACATTACACTATGAATGCATTTGTGAGCATGCTAAACGCAACACAAGCATTTTAACAGCGGTGTTTTTTTATGTTTGCAATGAAAGGCGCTCAGCTTCTGTCGCCACCCAGAGAAAGCCGGGGGGGATATGAACCCCTGCTGCTCAGGTCCTTCAGAGGGGCCCCGGGGGCCGTGTTTCAGTCCAGCCTGGGGGGTCCTGAGCCCCAGCCACGCCTGCAGGGCATTGGGTTTGTTTGTGGTGAGAGAAGAGAACGGTCCGACGTGCTCGGATGATCTTACATAATGAGACCATGCTGTAGAGCGCATGAAAACGACAATTGCACAGAAATATTTTGTTTTGTTATTAGGATGAAGTTTCACTTTACAGTCTTTTGATGCTAACAGTTATTTGATTTATTAACGAATGCGCTAAGTTTTGCTCAGGATATATTTATTTTTTAATAAATGAGGGGAAGATAAGCATGTGTTGAGTTGTAGAATGCAAAGTACATCGCGGAGTGTGTAAGTTTCACATGCTGTAATGCCATCAAATGCTGTCACTCTCAGCGCCCTCGGGTCCGCCCGGGGCCAGAAACACTCCTGGGTGAACACACACACACACATCTCACAGTCATGGACTCACTACAGAGAAGTTGTGTGTTATCGAGTTGCAGCAAAGTGATGTCACACTATGTGATGCCATCAGTGTGCGCTAGAAACACCCAGCAAGAGCACATACATGACCCCGCCTGTGAAATTCTGGGTTAAGTCATATAATCTAATTATAATATTAGAAACGTCAAAGTGGTCATAGCCATAAAAATGATGAAACATAGTGTTTATATGTAGTGTGTTTTTATTGCTGTAAAGGATATGATTTTGAGAGACAGCGCTCAAATTTTCATTCAGAATGTAATGAAATTAATACCAGAGTTTGCGGCTCCCCAAACATTGGTTTTGACGTGGTTTTACTCAGTCCATATTAAAGATATCAAGGTTATATTTTCACGGAATGTTCTTTGTATTTTATAAGATAATTTTATGTAGAAATTCACAAAATGGGTTTTTACAGACTGGAACATATATACAGTAAGAACAATAAAACAACCAGAAATACTTTAAATTCATTTAGAATAAAAGATAAACGTTTGCTTTGACAGTCTGGCGTGTTTTTAAGTGAACCAGGGCGAATCAGAACAGGATTGGATTTTGTTAATCAGGATTAAATTTGGATGAAAATAGGTTGTTACGCTTTAGATTAAAGGTGCTTATTTACAGGTTCTTAAAACATTCTTTGTCAGGCTTTTGTTGCACAAAATGTTCTTAGTGAAAAAGAGTTTCATGTACTTTTAAAAGGGGAAAAGGTTTTTCTAAGAATGTTTGACTGAAAGGTTCCATGAGGAACCACTAGTTCTTCTATGGCTTCACTGCGAAGAACCCTTTTACCTTTAATGGTGTAGAAGACCAATTTTTCCGTCCAATGAACCTTTCAGTAAAACAAATATTTCTTTCTCACCTTTTTATAGTTTGTAGAACCATTTATCCACTGAAAAGAACCTTCGGTGGATGTTAAAGTTTTTTTTAGAAGCATGCGGCTCAAGAAATGACCTTTTAGGAAGTATGTATGCGTATTTGGTGAGGGCACTTGAAGCTACAGTTTGTAAAAACCGCCGCTAGAGGGCGCACGATCAAAACGACAACAATGCCGTAACTTGATGACGCTGTGAAGGAGCGTGGAATGATGGGATCTGTTGTCTTCAACTCCACCGCTGATGACCATCAATCAGACAGGAATGAGAAACCATGTTAGCGGATGAGGTAAAGTAATACAGTTTTATAATTGTTGCGTATAATTGTGGTCCATAAATAAGTGACTGCACGAAACAAGCTAGTGGCTTGCTAGAAGCTATACACTACTTCCGCATTTGTCCACGATGCTGTTGGTGTTACGACGGTATCTGCGTCAGTAAAGGCGGTAACAAAGGGGAACGCGGATATGACGCCATTGACAGGCGACTGCACAGCACTGTGTCACTGTTTAGAATGGCGATTTTCTCATGATTTACAAGTAGTTGGAAACATTTGAGATATTGTAAGTACTCAGCTGAACAAAATATATAACACTAATTTTACTGCAAAATAGTTACAAACTGTACCTTTAAAAACTACGATTCTGTGAGCTGAAAGGGAGGCGAAGCTAATTATTACATTTGAAGACAAATGTAGTTTTTCTTTGGAATAATGATAAATCGTGCACAATATGACCTGCAAAATTTATGAAGAAACTAAAAGTAGGTCCAGTTTTGATTTAATGTTTAATGATTTAATTTTAATATAGTTATACATAAGACAAATAGAGGCCACCAGCAAATCACTCATGTTACACATGAGATGGAGGGCTGTAATAGAATAATGATGGTCTCGGTGGTGGTAATGGCCCGTGTGTTGAGTCAGCAAAACTTACAGGCTTTTTAATCAACCTCGAACAAACCGTCGGCACAACCGTCAATGTTTATTAAATCCCCAGTCACTGGATTTTAAATATTCCCACAAATTGATGCAGTTGTTGAAAAGCTGTAATATTTCAGTCACTGCCAGGGACATTAATATATCGGTCGCCATGTGCCCTTTGCATTCACCAGCTCAATTACGGACCCCAGCTGATGCAAAAGAGTAATGAGACAGAGTAAATATTTTCTTTCTTCTTCAGCAACCCGTGTAAGCAGAGTGCAGTGAGACGGCCACGGCGATGACAGGCATCTGCGGAGAACACCCGGGAAATATATATCAAAGTCAGACTCATAATTTATGTAATGACATTTGCCTGTCCGCTGATTAGCTCGCTTATCAACCTCGGTAATAAAGGAGCCGTAACCCTCCAGTTTATCATTCATTTATCAGCGGTCGTTTCGAATAATATCACAGGATTGTAATGTAATCATTATGCGGACAGAGGCGGTGTCACGGACTGTCATAGTTCACGCCTCTTAATTTGCCTCTGCTCTCTGACGCCGGGGACAAATTGAGTCAACAGAAAAAAAGGCGGCGAGTAAAAAGGGCCGGATCTCGGGAGCCGAGAGATGATGACAGAGGAAATGTTTCTGTAGGAAATGTTACGTGCAGACTGGTGACCAGTGAGGTTGCGGCCAATCGGATGCTTTAGAAGGGAAAGATGAATGTGAGGGGGCAATAAAAAGATGAGAAGAATTAGCGGTTGGTTTGTTAATAGAAGAACAAGAAAGAAAGAAAACAAACTACCGGAAGCTAGTGACCGCCAATAAAATGATTGATAGAAAGGATGAATATGAAAAGACAAAGTTGAGAGCAGGAAGAGAAAGAAGGAAACAAAAACAGAAATAGTAAGAATAGTAGATCGGATGGATGTAAAGAAAGAGAAAGAAAAGAGGAATAGATAGATGATAGAAGAAAGTAAGGAAGGGGTTGGATGGATGGATGGATGGATGGATGGATGGATGGATGGATAGATAGATAGATAGATAGATAGATAGATAGATAGATAGATAGATAGATAGATAGATAGATAGATAGATAGATAGATAGATAGATAGAAAGGAATAGATAGACGACAGAAGAAAAGATAAATGATAGAAGAAAGTAAGGGGGTTCATTTTCTGTGTTTTTGATTATATATGGATGGATGGATGGATGGATGGATGGAAAGAGAGAAAGAAGATGACAGAAACATTTATAGATGATAGATAAAAGTAAGTTTATCTATCAGAGTTCATTTGTTTTTGATTATATAAGAGAAAGAAAGAAAGAAAGAAAGAAAGAAAGAAAGAAAGAAAGAAAGAAAGAAAGAAAGAAAGAAAGAAAGAAAGAAAGGGGTTAACTTTCAGTGTTTTTAATGATGTAAGAAACAGTCAGACAGACAGAAAAAGAAAAGAGAAGAAACGGACATTACAATACTTGGAATAGTAGATTTGCTCAAATAAGAAAGAGGATGGCCGTGTACAATAAGAAGCAAACACAGAAGCAGCATGTTGTCATCTTGTCATATCAAAAATCTGGAAGCCCATAAAGGCTCGGTAAAGTGAGTCTGACATTATTTTTCAAACTTTTCCACCCACAGATCAGATGACAACACGCTATAATAGAGAGGGCAGGCAATATGATTGTTACACCGCACTTATCCATTTTCCCAGATATGATGGATTTTGTGCATCTGAAGCGAGAGGAATGAAAGAATATGAGAAATTACGGCGACTCCAGGAACGCAGCAACGGTAAATGTAATTTTATCGACACAAATTACGGCTGGCATGTCGGGGAGTTTCGTCGAGTCCTGCAGTAATATTCCTGTCAGAAATCTCATATATCCTTTCCCATATCACATCGTGTTTATTTATTCTCTCTCTCTCTCTCTCTCTCACACACACACACACACACATACTTGCTCTGTCTCTCATTCACTCAAATTGCAGGATATTACATTTGTTTTGCGGCCGTCGGAGGGATAAACTGCGTCTCGTAGTGTGTAGTCACATGTCACGGACACAATAACGCACTAGACGAAAACGCAGATGAAAAGAGCAATGTTACATTTTCCCTTCAGCTCCCTTCAGAATTAATCACGCACCTAAATACAGTAAAGCACATGTTTTATATAATGTCTTTCTGTGTAAGATTTGATTTGAAAAATCGGATGCTTGGAAGGAAAATATGAGTCGTATGAATCACATTTTAGGGGCTGTTCATTCGCACCTTTTTCAATTTAATTCCCCTCATAACTGTTTCTTGTTTCGTCATTTTTCACTGTTCTCCAACCCTTCCAGGTTTCATTTAGAATCTGAATTCCAGATTTTCAGTGTGGTCGCAGCCCGTCGAGGTCAGATCGCAGGAGGGCAACCTTAACATCTGGAGGCGCGGAGGAAGCCAAGCTCGGTAAGTCTGTCAGCACTTTAAGCAAACACACAGGAGGAAAACCCGACGTGAAAAACAGACCGGCCCATCTCACAAACAGACAGACAGAAGGCCACGGCACACACAATAAGATACCTCGCACAATAAACGGAAGAACCGTTGAAATACACAATAAGACACCATCGTCCATTGAGCAGAAAAACAGGATCCAAAGGCTTTGCCTATAAAGTCCAAGAACACCACTAATTTTACACATCGGTGTCCGTAAGGACGTTTCCTGTTGTTTGTGATGCTTCAGCCTTTCAGACGCACGGAATCATGGGAAGCGCCGTGAGTGGCATCGGGGCAGCAGGTCCACGACGGAAAAATTCGCTCCGACATCACGCCCATCCATAAACAAACCCTTCTCTCTGAGGTGAGGAAAAAAATCTCAATTTTGGCTGGCTTTAGGTGTGTGTGTGTGCGTGTGCGTGCGTGCGTGTGTGTGCGCGTGTGCGTTCTTATTACCCCAGTAGAGGGGGCTCGTGGCTCTAAATCAATAATAATGACTGTGATTAATGAAGGGAGATTCTCGGCCTGTTTCCGTCCCCTACGGAAGATTCTGACTCCGATCGGATCCTCCAAAGTGCTAAACCACCAAATCCTCTCGCAACGGCTCGTCAATTCAACGGGGACATCAGCTTCATCTTACACCCTCTAACAGACACACACACATTTTTATATGACTGTTTCAAAGTGTTATGCATCAGCTTCGATGCACATAACGCACTAGTTAAAACACGGCTTTACTGAACGTCATCGCTCTTTCTTTCTTTCCCTCCAGATGGAGGTCTCGTCGTATTCAACATGAAGTTGTGAAAGGTGCCTTAGTGTAACAGAAAGGAAAACCCTCGGCTGTTGTTCCCATCCAAGACTGTGAATTGGATACGTTTTCATGCTATTCACATTAATAAATCAGATCCGGCTTTATTATGGTGCACTTTAATGATATTTATATAATCCCCTCTTCACCCCGGCCTGTAAATAGTATAGTAGCCCAAGGGTGAGTTGTCACAGAGGGACGTCTTAGCAGATAAAGAACATCACAGTGGGATGCCTGATTGTCCTCTTGAGACAAAAGACTGGACAAAACGTGCAAATGTTATGCAAGAGATTAAATACAACGCACCTGTACAATGTGTTTCGGTTTTGCTGTGTAAATGTGTAATGGCTTCAGGACTGAATTTAAGAAGTGTGCAAAGCTGATCACAACAGAATAAAGTGGATTGTTGTGCACTGACTGACAAAGTATGTGAAGACTTAAAACACAACTATAGACGGATTCAAAGCGACAACATACTGCCCTTAACTTCCGTCACACATTCACAAACAATTGAGTGCTTGTAGATTATTTCTGATAACAAGCAAAAGAAACCGAGAAGACCTGTTACGTGGCTTAACTTGCCCCTCCAATATTTTGCATTTAGACTGCGCTACCAAGCTCAACCGCTAGATGTCAATGTACCACGCGGTTTCTTTAAACGCGACCAAACTGCAGGACCCATTGAACAAAGTGTTCATTTAATAAAATAAACATACAACAAAATTCATCAAATCGTTTATTTAATACAATTATTATACAATAAAATAATAATATAAATCAATATTAACATAAAATAACATTTAAATGTTGGACGCTAGCCTGATAAACAAACACAGACCGGAAGTTAACTGCAGTCCAGGCATGCACCTCCGATGAAACGGTCTATAATGTCTGACTCCCATTTTGTTGAAATAAATCAACATTTTTGAATAGCGTGCTTGTGCTATCTTAAAAATAGGATTTGATTATTATCTATGTTGTTATATGCTGTTAAAAATGTGTCCTGTGTGTCCAAAAACTTTTATGGCCACTTTAATCTGAATGTATTTTGAATGCAAAATGTAATTCTTCATATACAGTACAAAATAAGACTACAAATTAAGAACTGATATTAATCTTCCTCTTAGACACGATGGTTTGCATGTAATGGAGTCCATACGATTACCAGAAATGATTGAAATTTTAACCTGGATGTCCCTGGAATTTTATTGAGCAATTCTTTAGTTCAGCTGGATAAACAAAATTCACACATGTACAGACAATCATGAAGAATAAAAAAAACTTGCTTTTAAAAGCCAATACCCTCAGATATAATTAATTGGATGTGCCATGTTTATTGGCACAAGTGAACAATTTAAAGGAACAGTTCACCCAAAAATGGTCCCCATTGACTTTCCATAGTAGGAATAAAAATGACTATGGTCAAGTCAGTAGGGACCATTTTTGGGTGAACTATTCCTTTAAGGCACAACACAGCCACTACAATGGATGTACAACGTCTGTATGTGAAGTACAGGTTTGCATGCTGAGGTTGAGGTCACAGATGAAACCTCAATAACATATTTTATAACAAGACACGCATCACTACCCAAACAAACCCGTGGGTTTCTGCAGGTAAAGGAATGCAACACCTTTAAAAGCGCCAGTGATAAAGGGTAAAAATGTCACTACGATTTAAAGCGAGGACAGTTAGCAGTTCATTAAAGGAAGGGCCATATTGCGATACGGAGGCCTGCTGGCAACCTCCCCGATCTGGGCCACTCACAGTCTGTCCAGATGGCACGAGAACCCGTACGGAGTTTAAAAAGATCTTCGAGCGAGTGTGGCAGAGCGCTTTCCTCGCCCGTCATTGACATGGTGTGGATTGCCAAAGTCGATAGATTTCTCTCTCTCTCTCTCTCTCTCTCTCTCTGTCAGTGGGAATGTGCTGGTACTAAAGAGCTGTAGGAGAAGCTGATTTATGAGTGCTGAAATGTCTTCTGCTAGTTAGTATGGAGATCAGTGCCGGAGACGATGAGTGCAGACGGTGTCTCTGCTAGGAAAGCAAATACCACTGCAGGAAGTTCAGATTAAATTAGCCCCGTCAACTCCTGTTTAACAAAACGTGCCTCGTAAACAACCATTGTTTATGGTTATAAAAACAGAACGGGTTTCTATCATTATTATTAAAGGTTGACGTCAAATTTATTAGATGGATTATCAGCGGAAAGTATATTGTGTTTAAGCTTTGTGCAGCAGAGAATAATGTCTATTTTTAAGTTTCAAAATCACCTTTGTCTTGTATTGTGTTATCGTTTAGCAATTATAAGGTTTGGGTCTACACAACAGCATAAATATAAGTACTGTTGCAGACAGTCAACCCGGGTGAAAAAAGTGCACTAAAATAACACGTAAACGGATTTAAAGTGCCCTATTTTCACACACTAATGTTGTACTGTACATAATATACAAATAATTAGTCTTAGGTACTTTTAAAGATCAACTTCTTAAATCTAAGTGTACTCAACTGTGCTATTTTGAGACATTATGAATAAACGTACTAAATAGTAATAGACGTATTAAGACTATATTTTTAGTATAAACTTAATGTGTGAAGTGCACTAAGTGTAATTAAAGTTTATTTTATTACTTTTCTTGAGTGATTGTATAGTGTATAGTGTAAAAATGACCACAAGCAGGGAATCTGTGTATATATCTATAGACCACGTAAGCAACAGCTTTTTTAACACTACGCAAACGTTTGAACAAAATCAAAATGTTAAACGACTATCTTTAGGATTTAATTATGTATGTAAGATTTAAAAATAAAATAAATAAAAATGAAACCAGAAGTGCTCAATCATAATATGCAAAAAGTAAAAAGTGCAGACATGAAGGAATGTGAGGACAACCACAGCACGCTTCTGAACATATTTGGTCTCATTACGTGTATCAATCATAATATGGATTTGTCAAATTAAATGCTCATCTAGTAAAGTTTGATTGACCAGGAATGCTCAAGGAACATAAATTATGACAAATGATCAGAGTGTGATCCCAGCAGACCTGCATGATTCACTGCTGCACCGGACTACTTCACGAGAAAGCAGATATAACAGATGGTCTGACATACCATAACCTGAAAGTCTCAAAAGTGTGGGATTATTTGTCATGCTCGAAGTTCTGGATATCGACTCGTAAACCCAAAACATCAGCTGATGTCTCTTGAGGTTTACTGAAGTTGGCGAGCAGAGAACGCAAATATGAAACTCATCCGTTTTTCTCAAAGTATCTCATGAAACTTTTTGTGACTATATGACATCGTTCCTTCTGACTTCTTGACCTATACAGCCGGGCTTCCTTTGGGCCGGGAACAAAATATGATTTTTTAGTAAATGCACATCTTCTGCACTTGTGCCTATGAACAGGGCACTCCGCGTCGGACTTCGTGGATGGCAGGGCACCGTTGGAGGGCAGGTATCTAATTGATCTCTTTAACCTGTATAAATAGTTTGTGTGTTCGGAGGCCACAGCGCCATGCACAGTCACAAGTGGGAATTAATAACACCATCACCGCGGGGGTGGATAAACTGACAGCTCGCAGGTCCTCAGAATCGGCCCAGCTCATTTCTATAGTACCTGCTGACCTCGGAGGCGCCACCTGCCATCATTTACAGTATCGGAGCTGAATTATTTATGTCACGCCGCCTCCGCTGAGAGAAAATCAATGCAGGTGGTCATTTCGTTTGTGCATCCTCTTCGTGGGCCATTATTCCAGACTCGCTGGCCATTAACGTTCTCCCAGAATCGTGACTGTGAGACATGTTTAACACCCGGTGAGTGTGTAAAGGCTGGAAAGAAAGATCGTGTCGATTAGCAGGTTGAAACGTGTCTGAATAATGAAGCCACAATGCACATTTTCTTAAGGATGAAGCAAATAATATTATTAATGGTTACATTTACACAAAATGCTTTAATTACATTGCTCTCCTTCTTGTTGACAAGCACTTTTATATACTTTTAATTGGTAAGATATTTGCAAAACCCAGTGACAAACATAAAGGGTGACTAATAATAACAAATAAAAATCACAAAATGTGGAGATTGATACGGAGGTTTCAGAAGGACAGCAGTGATAAAGTATATATTTATTTATTGGGATAAATTGGGATCTTCCCTTGAGATGAAACATCTAGTTTTCAGGGGGGGGCACATTTGGTGCCCGTACATGGTGGCCAAAAGTGTGCAGTACAATATTTGCTTTTAATAATCCCTCAGGTTATATTTAATCAAATATAAGATGTTTGGCACAAAATGTACAAAACACTAAACTTATTTATTTGACAAAATTACTTGGCAAAAAAATCTAACTATAAGAGGGGGTTATTAAAAATGCATTGAAAAACAACATTTTTGTAGGTAATAAAGCACACATTGAATACAATTTTATAAGTTATTAATGATTTGTTTTTGTAATTTTCTCCTGGCTCTTGACTCAGTAAGTTTTGCTCATGTGTTTTTTTTTATTGCCAAGCATCCTTAAATTCTTCTCAGAGCTAAACTTCATCTTATTCTCCAAACACGCACATGCTCCAAACATTTTGAATATATCATACATAATATATTCAAATAAAGACGTTGTTTTGGACATCACTTGTGTCAACTAAATCAATTAAATAAAGAAGGCTTAGTATTTATCAGCTACACAAAAATGAAGAACAGATTTGACTCTGAATTATTAATTCGCTCCTTTTAAGTCGCTTTTCATTCTACACCACTTTATCACAAATCTCACAGGCCTTTCTCAAAAGCCTCAGAATACCTTTAAATATTAATCTGGATTAGAAACCGTGTAATTATGTCAATCTAGCAGTTTGTTGGAGTTGAACCTATTTGGGTCATCTTTGCACCTGCTTTTAAGAGTAGTGGTTTTGTTTGACATGAGACAAGGAATATCGCGGGTACAGACAAGGCTCTGAACATCACCTGGGAACGTTGGTTTGTTAAGCCTCATTAAAAGAGTCACGCATATTAATGACTGCAATTTACATCTGACTGGTCCAGTCAAAAGACAGGTTAATGAATACGGCTGCAGGGGTTCATGGGAAATTACTCACATTTTACACCCGGAAGAGTGAGTGATTTGGTCTGTCTCTTTATATAAAACTTCAATTTGTAACCATTTTACGACGTCGATAATTCGTATAAATTTGCACGTTTGTACGTTTTAGTACGATGTGCTTTCGCACCAGTGATGGGTTTAGGCACAGGACTTCGTTATTGCTGTTTTGTAGCTAATAATCACACTTTTTTTGTAGGATTCACATAGTGTGAATTTTTACAAATTAGCCATCTCGTAAAATGGTTTCAAAAAATTGTTGCCATCAACATACGTATTATTTTTGTTCAACTTTTTCCAACTTATTATTTTACATTCTGGCTAGTGGTGAGTTGATGTTACTTACAAAAATAAGTTGAAATTGCAGCGTGAAGTTATTTTGCGAAGTTAAAGAAAGTAATGTAAAAACATTTAAATATTATAAAAAGTACGATATGAATAAATCTATAGTAAGTGAAATAAATCTTTAAAATGTCCAGGCACACGTTTTATAGCACACAAACCTAAAAGCCACCATCATTTAATATTAAAAAAACAAAAACATTCTTATCACTATTGCAGTGTTTTAAAACTTATTCAGTCATTTCTACTGTTCTTATGAATGTTTTTGTCTTCTATTCTGAAATATCCTGTTTGTTTGGAAATGTGCAAAATCAGATTAATAATAATGTCAAACAATTGCACTTTCCAGAGAGTGTGACGGTAATAAAATTCATGCAAATGCAAAGCAAAACAGGATGGCAGGCACTCCGACAGCTAGTGACCTTTAAGTTCATGATGAAAAACAAATGTCAAGGGTTTGAGAGGCTGGACTGTGGCAGGCTTTGTAGGGATTTTCTGTGTGTCTTATAGGACACATTAATTCAACCCGCCAACAATATCTTGGAAAACAGCGATGTTTGTGCTCAGTGCGACTCCTCGTTTATATAAAAACAAGATTGGGAGTCTCTGATCCTCTCTTAGTGATGTAGATGAGGGCGTTGTAACCCGCTTAGATGCAGTCATTAGGCGTCGCATCGATTGGGCTGTGATTTAAAATGTCATTTTACAACAGAGACCGCCACGTGTACTGCCAAACAAAATGAGTCGACTGGATTTTGCGTTGTGGTTCCTAGACAAAAGAGCTCACCCACAGCCACAGGTCTGTGATATTTTGGCCCCTATATATCGCTCGAGTCAATTTAGATCATTTATATGGGCTTTATTTATTGGCCACCAACGTGTATTCAAATTATGAACATTAAAGGGATAGTTCACCCAAAAATAAAAATTCTTGCATCACTTATTCACCCTCATGTCATTCCAAACCTGTATGACTTTCTTTCTTCTGCAGAACAAAAAAAGAAGGTATTTTGAAGAATGTTAAAATTTTGATAAAATGATGGTAAATAATGACAGAATTTAATTTTTTTGGTTAATTAAGCATGTGCCACAGTAACAATAATTCTTGTTTCAGCAAAACAAAGAGTCGATGTGTGGTACCCAATGCTTCTTTTCAATCCTTCTGAAGTTCCTCCCTGAAGAACATGACAAGAAAGAAAATAAAGGCTGAGCGCTTATTATATAAACATGTCGATTTACAGTCTCTTAATTCTGTGCAAATGGTGTGCCAACGCTTCAACCCGGTGTTACTGTAGTTCACGTCAAGGCCTCTGTGATGTTTCTATTGAAACAAGAGAAAGATTGATTATTGTAAGCTTTTCGTCGACTGAGTTTATACAGATCATGTCATACAAACTCACTGTATGGAGAGCCATGTCTCCTCAGAGAGACGCCTGGCGTAGAGCGAATGCTGTGCCGGAGACTTTCGGAAGGAGAATTTGTCCCTGCAAACCAAGCGGAATCCCACCTGAGATTAGGAAATCCTGAAATCGTGTTAAAATAACTTGGTAAAATGCAATGACTACGTCCAATAATTCAGTCCTCCCAAATGTCTCGGGTATACTTAGAGGGACAGAGATATACAATGTTGTTGGCGCGACCGAACAAATCTGTTCGCTTGCTTCATACTTTCCAACTAAGTCAGCCTCAAAACAATAGAATCAAATGATGAATTTGTTTGCCGGGGTCACGGAGTGCTTTATAGTTTGTTGGTTGCGCCAAACGCCCAACATTCAATGCGCTAAAGAAAAGCCACGAATTTAATAGAAACTTTGAGGTGGAAATGCCTGTCAGTACTCATCAAAGCAGGTCCTTCCACAACATAAAGACCGGATTGGACTATTTTATGGCTTACAGTGGCCGCAAATAAATGTTCCAAGCACACAAACACAAGTCATCTCCTTCTCTTTCAACATACTGAGGAAGGAAAGACATTTGTATATCCTGCGGCGTGTACAGAAGTTTGAGTGTACGGAGACCATTGTTTTGATGGATCCATGTAGCTCATAACACAGCGCATCCTATGGAGATGATCTCGAGGACGGCTCGCGTCTAACATGTCCTGTTTACGCCACCAAACGTAACCTATCAAACACTTATTTTCCGCCAAAATATTGTGTTACGTTATCACTTTCCCCAACTCGTCCGGCGACTAGAAGTCGACTGCGGCTAAACGCGGCCAATTTGGTTCACTTTTCTCCACCTATTTCTGTCAACCGACCCGCCCGAATGGATTGTGGGAAAAGCAATGCATCCCCAACAATTCCATCATGAAGAAATGAGGAAAGGCAACATTACAGATGAGTTCACATATACAGTACTCAGCCCGAGACCCCTTCTCTCTCCCCGCGCGCCGCCTCGCCTCTGACAGTTATTGTTTGCTGAACGGATGACAAGATTGATGCTTCTCTGTAAATCAGGGCCGAGCATGAGTGACTCCTTCCCTTTCTCGTATCTATCATCTGCGGAATGGAGATTAATAGGAGAGAGTCCTATTCTTGGATTTGTTGAGGGCACTTGCTCTCTGACCTCTGGTAAATAATTAGATATCTTTGAGAGGCACTGCAGCGTGGCGATGGACAGCCAGGGCCCGCAGACGGACTCTAATGACCTGTGGGGTGAATTCATGTGCAAATGGTCTGCTACACACCAGACAAGAACATGTTATATGTATTTTTTACAGTAAATCAACAAAATGTGCGTGTATTTCTTCGCCTTGATATATTCTGGTTCTATACAGTACATTCTGAGCAGTTTTGAGATATTGAGCTTGAAAGTTTTTGCATTCCATTTGACTTTGTAAAGAAAACCTTCTTGTTTTTTTATATAAAAGTCCCAAAATGTACACAACATAGAGAAAAAACATCATATAATGTAAATAAGTTGTCACAGAATAAATATGTGAATAACTAAATTTTGATAAAAACCAGTTGGATTTGCTTAATTTTTTGACTTAATTAATAAAGTAAATTTACTTAAAAAACCTGTGTGCGAAAACTTGACGCAAACAAAGTAAATTTACTTTTCATACTTTTCAAGTAATTAACAAATGAACAAAAATCCTGCTAGTTGTTTTATTTTCAGTTTAGAACTTTATATAATTCCAGTGAAAGTATTTATTTACAATTTATATATTTAATCAAGAAAATATCACATATTCAGTCTAGATATATAGATATGAGAATGTTTTGAACAATTAAATAAAACGATCAGTGTTTTGCCAGCAAAACTCCAGAAAACTCAGTAAAGACTGCAGAAATACTATACAGTCCAAAACAAAAGAGAACAATCACAAAGCTTGCTAAACATGCCCCCTTTAGCTCCACAGCATGTTTATTAATCTTCTTGCAAGCAGTTTTTATTTGTTTGCTTTTGTTTTGGGCAGGGAATGCATCTTAAAAATCTGCACGAGAAAGTCATCTTCTAATTGGCTGTAAGGTTTTATTCTTGCAGCAATTAATAAGAGGATCGGAGTTTGCCGGATGCTTTGTTATAAGGTATTAGAATATCTGTGCCATTGCTGCTGCTAGAGAGAAAACGTGCATCCCAACAAAATATTATCAAAGGCTCGGGGGGCCCAGGGGGCTTTTGGATATTTTTATTTTCTTATAATTGAGTTGTAATGGGCCTATGTGGGGCATGTTTTCTGCTTGATAGAGGATTTTAATGCTTTCCATTATCGCTTTACAAAACTTGAGGTTTAATGCTACAAAACTTAGAAAGACTTTCATTAACAGCGGAAAAACAATTTGATAACGGAAAAGTCAGCATGATAATAGACCAGAGAACAAACGCCTCGGCTGAAACTCGACAGGAAAGTGGGGAGTAAAATACACATACAAAACACAAATAAAATATACACATGGAATCGTTTTTTTTTTACTTTTTAAATTTTGCATTTTTAAAGTGAAAGCTTGTTGAACATTACTTAAAGTAGTACGATGAGTAATAATTTTGAAGGGATAAAAATAAAGAAAACATTTTCAAGAGCTGTGACTCTTCTGTGGAACACAAAATAAGATATTTTGAGAAATGTCTTCAGTGGTAGGCAATGAGTTTCATTGTTTGGTTACCAACATTCCTCAACATATCTTCTTTTGTGTTCTGCAGAAGAAAGAAAGTCATGCAGTTTAAAAGTGACAATGTTGAGTAAATGATGAAATACTTTTCATTCTTGTCTGAACTATGCCTTTAATACGGCATTGAGAAAAGAAAACTAACATGACCTCCATCTTTTATATGTTCTAGTGCATGTTAGGGGTGCGTGCAAATGACTTCACTGTTTGGTGAAAGCAACATGACATGAGAAGAATCCCAGGCAATGTTCTCAGCCTTCATTAATGCCGTTGGACTGGAAGCGTCGCTCCTCTTCTGGTCCGCTGTCGGGTGAAGTGCTTAGGCAAGAACGGAGTGATGGATGATCGGGGGGGAAAGGGGGACGTCTGGGCCAAAGCGGGTGGGTGTGAATGATTCACAATTTCCCTCTTTGAAGCCTTTTCTGATAATGACACATCTACTGCGGCGGCGTCCTTTATTACTGCTTCTAATAGATACAACAATAACAAAACTAATACAATAACACATAATAATAACAACCACCAGCATCATTAGAAACTTAATTTGTCCCATTAATTGTCACGCATTATGCTGAAAATACACGAACCTGCGCGCTTTTTTCTTTATGAACGGCGGTAATAATCTGCAAAGCGGTTTGTTATCGCTGGGAGGTGAAATCGTGCTGTAATGTAATATTATTTGATATTTAAGGCTTTGGTTTTATAGCGCACTTCTGTTTTAAAAATTAGGCCGGCATTATTGCGTAATAATCCGATGCAATATGTTTTATTGTATTTTTGCCAATTACATTACTCTCGGCCGAATGAACCTGGATGTCACCTTTGAGGAGGTTCTCCTAGGTTTATTATAAAGGTTTATTATTGTGGACCTGTTTACCTTGAGAAAATAAGATTTTCTCCTGATAAGCAATTTTGTTTATTACTTTTAATGATTTCATTAGGAGAACGCCGCCTCGGAGGGTGGTGTGTCGGGCGGCTCGCCTGAGAAAATACAAACACATGCACGGCGTATGAAGAAACTAACAATTAAAATGGCAAATATTAATAATAACAGACAACGGAATTGATAACAATGCCATAATGACCGTCAATAAAACCGCAACAGCAAAGCAACACAAATTACTTCCAATCCATAACAGCGCGGCCCCTAAAATAAACCAAATGTGAAAGCAATAACTGTGTTTGTTCTCCTGAAAAATAACTCAAGGATGTTAGTGATACACGAGACGTATGAGTGGATCTCACTGTTTGGCTTGATTTGTTGCTCAAATAACCAAAGAGTTTTAATTTATCTGGAAAAACCATTTCATTCGTTTCAATGGTCGTTGCTCTTACGGTGCATTCAGGACGCTGCCAACTCTGTATAAATATACATTTTTATTTAAATATGATAAGTAGGACATGATAGTGAATCAACATTATTGTTGGTTCTTGAACAACCTTTGTATCAACCAATCAGATTGCAGGATTAGGTTAGATACCGTTCACCCAAAAATGAAAATTCCATCATTGTTTATTCTCCCTCAAGTTGTTCCAAATGTGTATACATGTCTTTGTTCTGATGAACACAGAGAAAGATATTTGGAAGAATGCTTATGACCAAACAGTTCTTGGCCACCATTGACTACCACAGTAGGAACTATTTCTTTGTTCTGTTGAACACAAAAGAAGATATTTTGAAGAATGTAGGAAAGCAAAACGTTCTGGGTTACTTTTGGCTACCATTGTCATTTTTTCTACTATGGGAGTCAATGGGCTAAGAACTGTTTGGTTACAAGCATTCTTCCAAATATCTTTCTTGGTGTTCATCATAAAGAAATACGGATTTGGAACAACTCTAGGGTGAGTGAATGATGAAAGAATTTCTATTTGGATAACGTGTCCCTTTAATGTTAGATTAAGAGATGGCTTGTATATGTCAAACCATCCACCATTTCCCTCTGATTTAAGGAATATGGTTTTTGTTTATATTTAAGGATGATGTTTTTTGACTTGTTCCATGACCCACAAAATATGGACAAATCAGTTTGAAACATGCTTTTGTTTAGTTGCAACCATCAACAAACAGAGGCGATCATCTCACGCTAACACACAGGTTAAATCAACATTAGTCAAAGACAGTTTCGTTGAGGTCTGTGCTCTGTTAATAAAATTCTGACAAGACTTGCAAATGAAAAAATCATCCATCATGGCTTTAGAAGTATCCACACTAGACAAACACGAGTTCATTTATGTCTTAAGAACCTGTGTGTACTGTAAATATGCCAAAGTGACACAAGCTACTGCGCATGTTCTGATTATCCTTCACTTGACAGTCAGGTTCAGTCAGCCGTTTATCTCCCCTCCACTCCGCACAAAGAGCGTTTGTGTTCGGTGTAGAGTGGCTCACATGCTGTCGCTTTGACTTTGCCAGCGGCTTCATGGGAAACGGCGTGGGGTTCAGCCAGTCGTTCTCCGCCGTTCTGTTAAACAGTCCAGGCATCCTGCCACGCCGCTGTAAAGCCTCCATTGCTCATTCTTGCCCTCTTTCTGAAACTAAGTCTGTTGACCTTAGATAGAGAGGCTGAAATTTCCAGAGCATTAAATCAGGCCGGCTACCCGATTCCTTCGCAGAGAGTCGACCCATGTAATCGCCATGCTGCACTGGAGTGCTATTGTTTTTAAAGCATCGTCTCTGTGTGACAGACGAGACCGGGCTTACCTCCACAATGACGGCGCGTGGAAGTGTGACAGGGTTCTGTCGTAGCCATCCACGGTTCAAGCGCTGTAGATGGGGGAAATGTCATCGTTTGTGCAAAGTGCAGTGGGTAATGTTGTGTTGGCCTCCGCTCGCTGTACCGCTCCGGGTGTCCTGCCAAGAATGGGTGGGGAAAAATGTCACCGCACGTTTGGCTTCCTGAGATGCATGTAGTTGAGACTAGTCTAGTGATGTTTCTGAACTCTCGCACTTGAGAAATCAAAAGAGTATTCCACGCATTCTCTCTATGGGGATCACAAATGCTGGGTTGTTCCAACTCACGGTTGGGTAAAATATGGACAAACCCAACCGCTGTCTTAAATTAACTAAATTAAAAAATCCAATATTTGACCATACCATGGGTTCAAACAACTCATAGGTATTTAAACCCAACGGCTTGTCCACATTTTACCCAACCATGAGTTGAAACAACTCGCCATTATTTAGACTGTAACCAAGCAAACAAGTTTGTGAAAAGTAAAAGTATATGAAAAACATTAGGGCTGTCAAACGATTAATCACGATTAATCGCATCCAGAATAAAAGTTTGTGTTTACATAATATATGTCTGTGTATTGTGCATATTAATTTCATATTTATAAAAACACACACATACTGTCATGATTGTGAATGAGGACCCAGGTGCAGACAGCGATGAGCGGGAAACAAAGACTTTATTTATAAAACTAAAAGCAAAACACCCACGGTGGGGGAAAAACACGAGAACAAAGACTTATCAAAAGTATAAACAAAAACCAAAACCTCCCACGAGGGGGACAAAACAGGAGAACAGTATAACTAACTAAACTACGTAAAACTTTGACAGGACTAAGACTAAACTAAATAACCACAAGATCAGGCAAGAGCAAAACACACAACAGGATACAAATAGCATGATACACGGATTAATACAAAACGAACCAGCACAAGACAGCAAACACAGGGCATTAAATAGGGAGACTAATAAAGGATAATGAACAAGGGACAGGTGTCGGGAATGAAACACTGATGGGACACTAAATGAGGAAACGAGAGGGGCGGGGCAAAAGACGAGACCGGAGAGAGCGCATGCTATGTCAGAACCAACAATAACATGCCTCTCGCCACACAAAACATGAGGCTCTGTCATGATCCTGCCACTAGACCAAGAAGGACATGACATGAAGAGGCAGAATCATGAATATAAAAATATAAAATATTTTTTTTAATAAATATTTATATAGAACTAAAATTATTGGTTAATATAAATAAATACATGTAAATATTTCCTAAATATGTATACATGTATGTGTTTATATATACAAAATAATTTTGCACAGTACACAGACATATATTATGTAAACACAAACTTTTATTTTGGATGTGATTAATCGTGATTAATCGTTCGGCAGCCCTAAAAAACATACAAGGTTATGAACCATAGTACAATATAAAACTATTTGCAATGCATTATGGGAGTGCACGATCAGTCTGATTTAAAGTTAAAATCGCACTGAACTTTACAAGATCAGAGCTCAGTGTATTTCTGTCTTGATCAATAAAATCAATAAAAATCAATTTCTAAATGGATAAAATAAACGCTTTCACTCTAGATATGTAGATGATGTGGTACAGCTATAACCTGTCAAATGACGTTATATTTTTAAAATATAATTTTCCATTACCATAAAATACACATATTTATCCCGAAGTGAAAAGTTTGCTTAACATTCTTTGCGAAAGCCTCTCGAGTGTAAACAGCCCAAAAAGTGTGTAGTCAGATTATTTTCAAC
Organism: Triplophysa rosa; assembly: GCF_024868665.1. Classification (NCBI taxonomy): domain Eukaryota; kingdom Metazoa; phylum Chordata; class Actinopteri; order Cypriniformes; family Nemacheilidae; genus Triplophysa; species Triplophysa rosa. The sequence goes on from NC_079907.1 coordinate 2,280,310, forward strand.
AACTATTTTGGTCATCAAAGAAACTAAATTATTGTAGTTGTTAAGAACCGAATCTGTCTCCCTTAAGATCCACACCCTGAAGACAGTATTCAGCGCAGAGAAAACAGTTCATGCGTTCTCTCTGAATGACGTATTGAAAATAATCCCATCCCAAGTGGGACTTCAGTTCGCACACAAGCAGGACCAATATGAGCTTCCGTTTCTCTGCCTCTGTTTTTTGTCTCTTTCCTGCACTTGTGCTGTATACAAAGAAAGGAATTATAAAAGAAATGTCGGTATGCAACGTGCTCCCAATTTCATACACAGAGGATTCGGATGAATTGAGCGAATTCAGCAAAATAACTACTCTCAAGTCAGCAACACAAACTGCATGTGGAACATTTACAGTAATTAATTCTTAAGTTTTTATTTTGTTTATGGTATTAAAATTTTCCTGACTCTGAATGCAATTATCTAAGATGGTGCTTGGATATCACAGGGTGATCTTATTTTTATTTATGTGTTTTCATGTGTAAAGTGTATACTTTAAAACATCTGGATATGCATCAAAACATTCAATCTCAATGCACTTACAGCATCCAAAAAGTCTTATGCGTGTTCATCTTGAGAAATATACGTCTTTATGAAACCTTATCAGACTTATGACTTATCAAGACTTTTAACAAAATGTTACTTTCTTTTGCAGAACACAAAAGAAGATATTTTGAAGTGATCAAACACTGGCCCCCATTGACTTCCATTGTATGAACACAAAACCGCCGAAACATTTCTCAAAATATCTTATTTTGTGTTTCACACACGAAAGAGTCAAATCCAGGTTTTGAACAATATGAGGGGGAATAATGATAGCATTTTTATTTTTGGGACTGAATTTTTATTGCCTTAACTAACTTATATGTCAAAGATTTACATTTTAGATGCTGTTGATACGGTGTTTAAACGTCTATTCAATTTGACCTCTGAATACAAATGAATCTTTTTGGATGTCGTCTGAGAAAAACTGTTGCAGAAACACTAAAAGCTCTTTAAGAGCTCTCATCTCTCTCTCTCTCTCCTTCACATCCTCATGGGTGAAGATCCGGTAAGCACGACACCCAATTCCGACCAGGACACTTCACCACACCTCCTCGAACAGGTGCCGGGGGGTCGGGGAGCACGGCAATGATTTGATTAATAAAAGTCAGAAATTTACAGGCAGAAAATAATCTATAGATGTGATGGAGTGGAACATTTCTCATCAAACTGTGAAAATTCTCAGATCCCAGAAGAACGGCGGCTCGGCGAAGTTCCATCTGCGCAAATACGAGCTCGGCGGAACGCGGACTTGAGCTCAAAATGAGAAATTTGATGGCACGCGCGGTGAGTGTCGCCCGCCTAATTTTAACATCTGAGACTAGACTGAATACCTCCATTCATTTCTGGATAATTTAAAAGGCTTCAGACCGACTATTTTTTCAAATCCCCTGTGTGGCTTCTCAAAACTGATGGCGAATCTAAAACAATTCATCGTTGCGGCGTTGATCCATTTTCACACCACTTGCAATGTTTTTGACATAAAAAACATATGCAAAAAATAGCATGATGCCATTTTAGGGTTCAGCAGGGTGCCGAAAAGATCATGAAAAGACAAATTATGACTGTAAAAACCAGGAATTAAGTAAACGGATTTTAAGTGAATAAACAGATAAGCAACTCAAAAGAACCAAATCCATAACCTGTTGAATAAATGTTATATTTTATCACAACTACTTGACATAATTCCCTAAAACTAACAGTCTAGACGTAACGCGGCATGGCCCGACTCGGTGAATACTACATTAGTCTAGGGAGACGCAGAAAGAGGTCTGCGCGGGGGAAAAAAACACCCGACGAAAGACTGTCAGAGAAATCGATGTGCCCACACTCGCACGCAAATCTCCAAGTGATCATTAGTTTGTATGCGAGCTCGGTTTCCATAAAAGACCTTGAGGATCCTTATTGTAATTCCAAATTGCTCAGGCAGGTATATTTATTTATATTTTGAAAGGGGGAGAGGCAGCGGTCGGGACGACCCTCGACTCTGAGATACCCTATCCACCCCGCAGCCACCCGGCAGCTGGATCACGCGGATCTGACAAGTATGCCCGGCGCTGTCAGATTTTGTGATGTTGGGAATCTATTGCTGTAATTGACAACGCATTGAGATGCTGAAAAGCCAATGACTCCAGATCGCCTTTCTCTTCCACGCCGGCCTCTCTTAAGCCTCGCGGATAATAGCTAGAGGGCAGATACTCGAGTATGACCAATCAAAACAGTTTATTAGCTGTAGATTCAGTCGATACGTGGCATTGACGGACGTTTCTGCTCGTAACGGTAGCAGATGAATTCTAATTATCGTCAAATTAAAGTCACTGCATAATTGATAAAAGTTTAAGAGGTTGAAGCAGAATTAAGCCATTGAGATTCACTGCCATACTCCAATGCACCTCATACAACATCTTTTTTTGTGGAAAACAGGTTAAATTTTAAGTTTTTAAAAAACAAAGACACATCATTCTAACCTACCGATTCTCACCGGGCACCACTCTCTCTCTCTCTCTCTCTCTCTCTCTCTCTCTCTCTCTCTCTCTCTCTCTCTCTCTCTCTCTCTCCTCTCCTGCTTCTGGAGTTTAATTTCTCTGATAGGCTTCACTAAGCAAATGCAAATGTGTTTAATGATTTGCATCACTAGATCATTTCTGTGTTTAATATGCTTTGGTATTCTGGTCAAGGACCCAAATTTGATTTGGAGGTCTTTGCTAGCTCCCAAAGACAGACCTAATCGCATATGCCGTATAAGCACGGCCCAAAATGAGGAAGAAATTACACAATAGGTTCCCGATGATGGAATTATTCCACATGCAGGTTATGAAGCTTTGTAAGCTTACAGGTAAAATTCACTCCGGATGAAGTGTTATGAGAGTGCGTAACTACAGCTTGTTTAAAGGAGCTGCACCCAAAAATGATTTACCCGCCCCTCCAAACCTGCATGACTTTATAAGAACACAAAAGATGAGTAGAATATGTTCACAATGCTTCTTGGCATACAGGCATAAGACATAGGCTGCCTAGCTCCGAACTACTTAACATCATACACAATATTAAGCTTTTCATGAGGAAAATCCATGTGACAAAAAAACACACGAGAATGTGAAGGAATTTTGAGAGCTGCAGGGAGATAAAGATGATCCGTGAATAACTTTGGCCTGTTCCTCTCACGAGTACAGTGCATCCTATTCCTTTTCCATAAAGATACAGCAGGGCAAAAGGTAAAACACAAAAAGAAATAAAGAAATAACAAAAATACTTTGATGTACTTCCCATAGCCACAGTCACTTAAAAAATGAAAACTGTGGATTCAGAATGTTTGGCTAATAACTTTGATAGATAAGATTCAATTACTCATGAAGTGTCATCGGCACCTGTAAGTTACCCTGAAAAAGTAATTGATTACTAGTTACTAATTGCATTTTCAATAGGGTAGTTAGATTACTGTACAAAGTACTCTCTCAAAAAAGTATTTAATAACTTATTACTTATTACTTTCTATATCCTACATCAACCTTGATCAGTTGTGATTAGAAGTGATTCAAGGATAGACGTGAAACGGCTCTTTTAATTCATTCAAATAAATCATATAAAACTGCATAAAGTATTCTTATTAACTGACCCCAAAGTATTACAAATGTGAGAAAGATGAATTAAAGCATATGTTTTAAAGTAAGACTTAAAAATGTTGATGTCTTTCCACTATTGTATATATTACACAGTATTTAGCTCAATTATATCAGAAGTAACTGTAATTAAATTACAGAAAAAATAAGAGTAATCCCTTACTTAACTTTTTCAGGAGAAAGTAATTAAATTACAGTAACTACTTACTAAATAACTAGTTACATCCGACACTGATCGGCACTTTATATTTGCACCAAACTGCAATAGATTCTACTTTTTTTAGTCTAAACATCCTTAAAGCAAGATATATTTACCGAAGCAAAATACAATCTAGTATAATTTTGTTACGTTTATGATTGTTTTCCAATAGGGTAAAAAAGAATCCCTTCAAAAGGAAAAACAAGATTATTTTTCTTAGTCAGCTCGCAATAAGCATCAACCTCACAAAATTCTTAATTTCTCTTCCATAAACATGTAATGTTTGATTTTTTTTAAGTAGCCTACGCATTGTTTTAAGGATGTTTCGATAATTGTGTTGGGAAACAAGACACAATAATTACTAATAACTACTAATAAGACTAACAACAAACTGAAAGTGCTTTTTTGAGAAGTCATGACTGTAGCAAGTCTGTTTTGGAGGCAGAAAGGTTTTAAGAGACTCTATGTGACATGATGTGGCTAAAGGTGTTTTAATGCTGAACTTGAAACCATTTAAACCAAGTACAACATCGGTCCTGTTTGACACACAGTTCAAATCACAAAGCACCTGCAGACATCAACATATAAAGATTTCCTTAAAGCATAATTCTGCATTGTATTCATCGCTCACTGTGCTCTCTCTCCCTCCTCTGCCATATGAAATTAAACATTATAGTGAAAATGCCAAGTAAGCACGATACCTCACCCATGTAATTTTTATTAACCACGGCGTAATGCATGCTTAATGTCTGTTTTTTGCTACATTGACTTAGGGTATGGATTGCTTAACAAACATCATACTGGCCTTTTATAATTAAACTGAAATAATACTGATTAAAATGCCATGCAACAGCCTTCTTGAGTTTGTTACATTAGTTTGGATCATTAACTCGGGAAAAGCTTATGTTGACAGACATCAGGAGGGAGGGGACGGAAGGGCCTGCGCAGAGCGCTGCTACACTACAGCTGAAATACGCAAGAATCTGTGCATTCTGCTTCTGCAGATGGGACGTGCTTCTGGACATATGATGTACCACATGGCACCAATAAGCCGTACATAACTTATAATGGAAGCAAACAACACGAGGCGCAAGTGAGATCACTGTAGAACTCAACTAGAATGTTCATATCTGTACACACAGTTTTGCTTGTCACAGCCAGCGGTCTTCAGGTTCACCGGGGCAGGCTGGGATAAACAGAATAAGGGCATATGAAATTTTATTATAACAATATATCAGCTGAGTTGTAGGAAGGCCCACATGGGTTCACATTGTACAGTAAAATGTGTTAGACACAGCTTAATATAGAGAGAATTACTCTCAAGAAAACATGTCCAGGTCACGTTTAGCCCCAAAATCTAATAGAAAGAAATACAGTTTTTTTTTTCGTGACAATTAAAACGTTGGCCCCAAAAGTCTATCATCATTTATTCACCCTCATGTTGTGCAATCTGAGTTTGTGGTTTTACGTCTATACAATGGAAGTCAATGGGGTTCGGTTTTGTTTGGTGACCCACGTTCTTGAAAATATCTTCTTATGTGTTCTGCAAAAAGAAAAGGTAATATGGGGTTATAATGTCATGAAGGTGAGTAAATGATGAAAGAATTTTCATTTTTGGGTGAACTGTCCCTTTAAGTACCACCCTGTACTCATTATCTGAGTGTGTCAAAATATTTATTCATATCGTCTCACTATTCTCAACGATCACACTTTATTGTTACAAAAACCCCACATATACTAAAAATACCTAAATAAATACTATAGTATAACATTTTGGTAATTGGTGACTAGCATTATTTTTTAGATTATACTACTGAATGGTAGGTGTCTATTATGATAAAACCTCAACACAATACTGTAATTCTACAAAAAATAATTGAATCATATACTATAAAAATTATATACAATTAAAACACTATACAGATCATTATTTTTTTATATTATAATATTACTGAGGGGATGGTGGGGTTGCCTGTTATGATAAAAATCACAATACAAAAAAAGGTATAAATCCTAAATATTAAATGCACATATTAAATTAAATAATATAATTTTATAATAATAGTATGATCAAAATATAATACAATTTGTAATATAATTTATATTTGAGGTAAAAAGTGACCCAGGCATGTCCACTAATCTGTATTTGAAAGCATGTTTTGAATGAATGAGGGATTTATATAGTGTTTTATTGTGTATTGTTGTACACACAAAGCGCTTTACAGTCATATGAGGGGGGTCTCTCCTCAACCACCACCTGGATGTTTTGGATTAGTCAAAACAAATAACATGCAAGGGCCAGGTTGACCGTTTTATGTAGCACATAAGTTTGAACCCCAAGCCTTCTGCATGCACATCCCGTGTGTTCCCGCCCACAGGTCAAAAGATCATCTTCACAGAGCTCCTAATGACCAGACAGAACAAAGCAGGAGTTGAATTAGATTTGCACACAGGCATCATCTCTCTGCTCAGATACCTCACCAATCATGAGGCTGTACGGTGAGTACAGTAAGTTTGTAGTATCACCAGCACACCTATATTAGAGCTCTCTCTCCCTGCAGTGTCCAGGGACAAATAAAACTGCTGAGAGAAGATGATGGTGGGGCTGAGGATATACAGTGTGTGTGTGTTTGTGTGATATATGGGGGGAAATGTGCATGGTTCAACACTATCACAGTCATTACACATATCCGGCCGGTGTAGCAGAACAAGCAAAAAGAAAAACCCTGCACTTTACATTGTCACCAGTATCTCCGCTCTTAACAAGACTGCTGGCTGGATTCTAGCACGGAGCAGTTATATCGGCCATAGACCAGGAGGGAACATCTCAATATAAGTTCAAGAGAAAGCACAACTGAGAACATGACTGTCTGGTTTAAATTAGCACTTTGCAAAATGGGAAAATGCAAGAACACAATGGGAGAAGAGAAAAGAAAGGGTGCCTGCGTGTTATTTTTTTCAGTTCAGGGGTTGCTTTTATTGTTGCTGTGATACCATACAAATCACCGCTATATCACAAAATGTCCCCGGTCAAAATTGGCTGGAGGCAAGTGATATCTCCGAGTAAACAGTATATGAAGACCATATCTTAAAATGATAGATCACCTCATTTTCCTGTGACAGAGGTCCTTCCTGCCACAAACATCCGTCACTGAAACTTCACAGATGGAGAGAGAGAGAGAGAGAGAGAGAGAGCGAGAGAGGGGGGGGGGAGGCTCCAAAACCCAGTGAGCTGCCTACATAGGTTGCATTTTAATAAACTGCAAAAATCTTTCACATTTTCCAAATACGACCTAATTTTAAGACTGCACATAACCTTTGTAGGAAAGAAAACACATTACGATGAGTTTAGTAAAAAATAAATCCAAGATTATCTACAAAGCAGGAGAAATAACTTACTCAATACTTGAATGCGTACTGTAGTAAAGCCAACACAATCTCACGGCAAAATCTTAACTATTTTACGATGTGGATAATTTTTATTATATAATATTTATATAATATTTATTTTTACTATAAGTCTGACTTTAACCTGAAATAAATTGTGTGTCGAGTCTGGGCGATTTATCATGCGATTCTTATGCTCTCAATTTCTCAATGAATTACGGTTAAATGCCGCCACATCCGAAAGCCAGAGGGCGCTCTTGCGCAGAAACACCGAATATGGGAAACAGAAGAAGAACTATTAGTTCCAGGAAATGACAATGGTCATATTCTATCGCTGTTCTTCAAAACTTTTCAGGTATTTTCATGATAATAAAGTATATTTATAGTGATGATATTTGACGAGTGTTGCCTTTTCAAATGCACGTTATAGACGACTCAATCTCTTAGTGATTTTAGATAGAGCAGTACTTCCTACTGATCAGAGCCGTAGCTCACGGAAGAGCTGTGCATGAAACACAGAATCGATTTAGACATGTATAATTAGCGTGAATCGCGATATACATTGCACACTTAAGGGCTCAGCATACTACATTCGAAATCGAAAAACGACCATCTGTGACCTGATTTCGAACAAAATCTGGTCCAAACGACAATTCGGACCCCAAATTGTTCACATACTACCACAGAAGTGAGCTGCCTACAGGTTTTGGAACAAAACAACATCATCTCATGGAAATGCGTAACTACGGGGTGGCTAAATCGTATGAATTTGTACACTTCTTAATTGTACGTTTTAGGACAATCTGCTTTTGCCCCAAAAGACAGTTGGGTTTATAGTTGGGTCACATGATACAGATTCATCCAAAACTGGCACCTTTCAGATTCACTTCATTTGGAAAGAAGCAGGTAATGTTTATAAGACAAGGCCAAATTTTTATTCGCCTGTAAACTTGTAAATGGCAGATTTTTCATCAGCCCTAAAGACGATCTTCAAATTATTCCATCCTCTACATCTGACACATGCTTCTAATTCAATCTCTCTGAAAAGCATCAAACGATGATTTCTTTTAACCGATACCAGCAACACTAACTGTAATAAACATTTCTGCATCTAATGAGGCCCTGAAGGCCGGTGTCAGATTTATAGATTTATTGAAGCTCCGCAACATTATTTCCAGCCCAATAGACTTCCAACTTGACTTTCTGTGCTTACAATGATTTGGGAGCGCTGGAAAAAAAAGTGCCACCTTCTGTTTACAGCGCACGCGGTGTTTGATGTATGAGCCGACCTTATTGCAAATGAGCACTACATAATTGTGCGGGAAAGGGAGGAAGGAAAACACATCAAAACCGTTTTTCATTTTGTTCATGTATGAAAAATTCAAAAGGCTGAAAATCGGGGTTCAACGAGTTTGGGCAGGATATTATTTTCCAATATTTCGATCAATTTATCTGTCACCCCATGCTGGCGAGTGAAGGCAATTTAGCTGGTGAGGTCCGAGGCCGAGATGTTTTTAGAGCTCCGTGTCATATGCCGTGGGAGCGCTGGAGTCGTTTGATTTCAGGAGAGCTGAAAAAGATCCTGATATCAATCATTCCCACTCACCTCTGGCTAACGCCACATTTGTACTCTCGCTTTTTCCTGTTTGGAGGAATTTTTTGAGGCAGGGTAAGATGAAGCACAAAGAGGTTAAATGTATGCAAATAATTCAAATGATAAATATGTTAATGTATGCATATTGACTGTTTCAATTTGAACACTCAATTCAAATCAGTTCAAAGTGCCAAATGAAAGTAAAAACTGAACAAATAAAGTTGGCCAAACACAATAATAGGCCTAAATGATAAATGGAGTGGCAGTAAAAATGAATAGCAATGAAGTCAAATCAAATGATCTACTTAAATGAAGTTTAGATCAGAAAGAAGTTTAGACATGTAGGATGACAACACATTACAGGATGAACTTTCTCCAGAACTCCACGTGATCAAAACCACCATAAACAAGCGCTGTGATTAACAAAGGTTTATGATACTTACACTTTTTGTCTATCGGGATAATCTTTTTACAAACTAACACAATATCTGCTATTTTTGAAGCCTAAATGCAATCACCAGAATTAAAAAGCTAACATGACGCTAAACAGACTAAACTATGGTCGCTCGATATCAACATCACCACCACCAAGCCTACGTCAACTTTTAAAAACTTTAATAAAAACGTGTTTCCTGGTGAGTAATTACTCTGTGAATGAATATCCATCCAGGTTTTTAGAGTTTTGTGTCCATGTTGCATTATTTGGGAGATTTATACGCGAGATGACGTTTAACATCTCCGCCAAAGGAAGTAGATGCTTTAAGCAACTTGTTAGCCACCGCCGTTTTTAAGACACGATAAAGCATCGAGCGGGTTTTATTCTTAATTATGTCATAACTTAAATACATGACAAAGATTATAGCTATAAAACTGATATACAAGGAAGTCTTGGAAGTCACTACTCATTACAATTACAATAAACGGTTTCTGTGAGTTTACTTGCTTAGATATAGATTTTAATGCATTTATCATGCGATTATTTGAGTCCAATCACATAGCAAATAAACCTGCCAACTTTATCAGTGTAAATGCCACAGCAACAATATTTCAGATGTCATTACATGCAGGCCGCGAAGATTAAAGGTAAACATGACCTTGCATCATTTATCCTCAGGACAGAAAACGCAAGAGGACAGCCGCTACGCGTCGTTCCCCGTCTGCGTCTGTTAGAGCTCTCTCGTCTCCGAGAAATGGAGGGAACCAAATTAATTCAGTCCATCTGTGTCATTTCCTGTAGCACATGCGAAAAACTAATTAGACTTTGGAGTGTCTCTTTTAAAACAAACATGACCTTACAACCATCAAATACGAAAATGTTCGGTGTGAACAAAAATATATTTAATTAATTAATGGAAAAATGTGTTTTGATACGTCCATGCTTAAATACTCCCGCAATAGGCTGGCGTCTTTTTAACACTGCACGCATAAACAATAAACATGCCCCCTCATTTGCATGTAAATATAAACAATACATTGGCATATCAGGATTCCAGTCACACATACACTGTGCTATCAGCTTAAATTTCTAAGTGGCAAGGGCTGACAAACAATGATTTTTTTTAAAGGCTAAGGATTCGGCTTTTTGTCTGGCTAAAGCTACCCCTGATTTTATGCACATTGTTTTTAGTTAATGATTCTCAGCTGCTTGTTGTGCCTCTGATAGCATGAAAACCAACCATATGCTCCAGCAAAAGACAAATGATTAGCAAATGAAATTCTGGACAGCTGTCTGACTGAAAGTGTTTGGTTGATAGCATTCTGCTATCATAATTAGCTTAAGCTTTGGGTTAATTAACTTTCTACCTGGATATGCATAATAATAGCTCAAAGTGTGCGAGAGAGAGAGCGAGAGAAAGAAATAAAGAAAAAAACCCAAGAGCTTCTACCACGTCAACAACGGCGCACGTTTTTTATTCGCCATTTCAAGAGCATATTAGAATTTTGAGAGTGATTAATCCAGGGAATATTGTGGAATACAGTAGATTTTATTTGCACGGTAGATAATGCTGAAACAATTGGAATCTATTATATGGAAGAATGGCATTTTCCTGTCGCAATTAAAGTTTCTGAAAGCAATCACTGATTTTAACTGCTTTTGTTGGTGGAAAGAGGCGCTCTGGCAGCCTTGTAAGGAATAAATGTACAAAGGCCGATTTAAAAAACGACTGCAGACGCTAAATTAGGAACGGCGCATATCGGATGTGTTTTATGAATGTTAAATGTGTTCAGACGTATGACTGAGGCATTTGTTAACATCACAGGGATGACATGTTGGCTTTGTTTTGATGTCGAGTTTCCTTTCTGGAAACTAGCTTTCTGGACTTTTTTGTTGACGTTTGGCCTCATGATATATAAGACAATTTAGTTTTCAGGTTCAATTTAAGTTCAGCTGTATCGACAGCAACTGTGACATGCTGGTTACAACTACAGAAAAAACTTGGCTCTCAGTTTGCAAAAAATGAAAATATATGTGTTGATTTCATCAAAAAGCACAAATGGCACAAACTTCACCCACAAGACTTAAAAGCAGATCCACCTAAAAATAACTGTTTACTTCACAGAAGAATTAATAAAAAACAATACAACTTTAACAAGCACACTGCACATTGTTTTAAGGAAATTCTCACTGTAGACTGAGTTTAACCCACAAAAATTCCTTTAAAATTCCTGAAAGTTTATCATGCGGTGAATTAGTTTGGTAACAGAATTCATGAATGTTCAAACCCTCAGCGTGGTCCTCATTCACCGAACAGCTTCATTTCCTCTCCGACATACCGCAAGTTCATCTTTTGGACCTGTGTGGTTTGTAAATCAATTTTCTGAGCGTAGTGGAAGGCAGAGGGGACGACTGCGTCCCTTTCCACTCTTGTTTGCATGATTTACCAAAGCGCAGTGTAAGACGCTCGTCATCTTAAGGGGACGCTGAGGGAACACGCAGGTCAGCAGTCGGAATTGTGAATTTGGAGAAATAACTGGGGTTTACATGTCCCAGAGCACCGCAGATTCACACAGCCTCGCAGCATAGACCCTTAATTCTCTGAAATCAGTCGTGACTGTGAACAAGACTGGGATGCATTTGCTTCTTCTAAAAGACGGTACGAAAGGTGGAAGAAAAAATGAAAGCGAGAGGTTAACACTTAAATAAGCAACAGATCGTAGTTTATTTAATATTGGGCCAAATATTAAATTCCTTTCCTGTAGCTCGGTGGTTCGAGCATGGCACTAGCAACGCCAAGATCATGGGTTCGATCCCAGGGATTGCACGTACTCAAAAACAAATGTATAGTATCATGCAATGTAAGTCGCTTCGGATAAAAGCATCTGCAAAATGCATAAATGTAAATAAATGTACATACTGTAATATGTTTTTTTAAAGAACTACTTTACTACTGTACACCAGGAGACAACCATTTCCAAAATAAACAAAAACTTTTACGTGTGAAATGCATCATTTTAAAGTAAAGGTGCAAACATTATTAAACATCCCCATGATGTGTACTGTAGGGCTTCATATAAAAACCACACCTGATTGTTATTGCTTAATGATAAATGTTCTCCTGAAATACTAAATCAAAAAATATAATCAAACGTTTTGAAAAAACTTTGTGGGTAAAGCATCTATGCTTTAATGTTTTGTATATGTTTATACAACGAATACCTAACAATAGAGAGAGATCACCTGATCAGACATGTCAACTCGGTCCATCAATCAATCTTTTCCTAAGATTATAGATGTATGGGTTAATGCAATCTTTTTTTCTGACAACTGTTTATGTAAATTCCATTCTGAAAGAAAACTTAATGCAAGATCACAGCCTAAATAAACTAAAGCTTTTGTTGACAGCTGTCATAGTTTTAAAATGAACCCTTATCATATACATTACCTCAGATTCTCCCTGAAAGACGCTACACTCCAGCGCTACTGTGTGCACAGGCTTCAATGCTGTATCCACGTCATCTTTGATGCATAAAAGCCAGGTAAGGTACATTTCAAACGCCCGCTAAAATTTGCGAAATCGACGTCACTGTTTTTTTTAATGGGAATGGAATTTTCAACGACCAGCGAGCTTTTCCAATTCATTTCAATGGCCCAGCGACAGGTTCTCGCGGTGGGTTGTGGGATAGACGCAGGCGCCGAGGACTCGCGTTTACGCGTTCCAAAATTTAGGCGGTATGAACGAAATTGAGTGGATTACTTCCACAGCATTGTTATTCAGAAATCGTGAATACGGTGCAGGTGAATCAGAGAATGTAGTTTAAAGTCGTGTTAATGGACGATAAGACTGAGCTCTCGCTCCGGAAATAACAGTTGAGTTGTGACAGAATGTGAGCGAATTTAGTTTTTTTATTTATAAATGCAGAGTGTTTGAGTGTTCACTCAAGATTGACGCAAACGTTATTTTGTAACAGGTAATTTAATATCGACATTTTGCCATTGTACACTAGAGGGTGCATAATACCATTTTATTAAAGCTACAGTTTGTAAAAACCGCCGCTAGAGGGCGCACGATCAAAACAACAACAATGCCGTAGCTTGATGACGCTGTGAAGGAGCGTGGGATGATGGGATCTGTTGTCTTCAACTCCACCGCTGATGGCCATCAATCAGATGGGAATGAAAAACCATGTTAGCGGATGAGGTAAAGTAATACAGTTTTATAATTGTTGCGTATAATTGTGGTCCATAAATAAGTGACTGCTCGAAACAAGCTAGTGGCTTGCTAGAAGCTATACACTACTTCCGCATTTGTCCACGACGCTGTTGGTGTTACGACGGTTTCTGCGTCAGTAAAGGCGGTAACAAAGGGGAACGCGGATATGACGCCATTGACAGGCGACTGCACAGCACTGTGTCACTGTTTAGAATGGCGATTTTCTCACGATTTACAAATAGTTGGAAACATTTGAGATATTGTAAGTACTCAGCTGAACAAAATATATAACACTGGCCTAGTGGTTTTTGGATATTTTACTGCAAAATTGTTACAAACTGCACCTTTAAACTCAAACATGTTTTGGCACATGATTCATCAACTACGTTTAAATGTTATGTTAGTCCCTAATACAATATTGCGTGACATTGTACAGTTTTTAATGAATGTATTTGGATATCTTCCCATACAGTACTAATAGCCTATATATTTTGAACTGCTATAGTGAACACTGGATGGATTGGCCGGAACACCCCTTTTAACAGTTTACATAAAAAAGTAAAAAAAATGGCAACAGAGGTTTTACATAAAACTTTTATTAGCACATTAATAGTAATAATAATTTATTACAAACAACAACAATAATAGCCTACTAATTATCAAATTCTCGGAATCTGTGAATGTTCCCTGAATATATATTTTGTACTGTAAATGAAAATGTTTTGTTTTTCATCATGTTATCACGTTTTTATTGTCTTAGTTAGCTGTATTTTTTAGGTATTATTACTTAATCAAAACAAACCAACTGCAGTTTGACTGATATTATTTGGAATGCACAATAAAAAAAATCTGTTTTTGCACATGAACGTCACATATTATAAAATTCATGAATATTATGATTTTATTGTTCACAAAATAAAACTATAATAATGTATATCAGTTATTGGATATCCAAAGGATTTATTGGTTGATCTTTAAAAGTAACCCAACCTATTCTCTCTGAGGTCGTTTGCGTGTCACTGAAGATGCATCCGTCAGGAGACAGCGGACCATAATATTAAGAGTTCCCAAAATACTTTCTGCCAAGTCTACGAACCTGCCCGATTCATTAAAAACGTAGGAATATTGCAGAACAGGTGAAAATGTCACTTTTATTTACTCTTCTGCCTTCATATTTTTCTATTCTGGGGAGTTCAAATAAATGTCACAACTTGCAATACGGCATGTGGGAGAAACATGTCTTTAGTGGCTCTTTAATGTAGCTTAAACATAGACATATGGTCACGGGAGGATATGTCGTTCGGTGTAGTTTACATTTACATATCGATTAGAGTGATTAGCACCTTGCTCCACTTCAATGCACCACGGCAAACGTCTGTAATTGAACACGTGTGCTGACATTTATTTTATTTGTCTTTGATTCATCTTTAATAAAGCGCTCTCGGCGGCTCCAAACACTCTTGACTCAGGCGACCCGCCGCTTCTCTCTGTTTCAGAGTTCTCATATGCACAGTGTCTATGAATTTAAACCGCAGTCTTGCGGGAGCTCACCTATGCGTGGTGGAGATTTCATTTACCCCGTATGCTGAATAAACCGCCATCACACCCCCCTTTTTCGCTCTCTCTTTCTCTAGCCGCCTGAGACCAGCATGGATTTTACACGGTCACGCAATCATCCGGTGGGAAGCCTGAAATGCAGCCACTCTCAGGGACGATATTGCCTGCTGTCGTGCGACCGTGACCCATGATGCAGTGCAGAGGCCTTAAAGAAACCAGCCATGCTTCGGAGTGTCAGAAAACGTTTATATACGAGGCATTTGCTGGTATATTTTTCAATAATACAATTTTCTGACTACATTGATTCCTTCGTGTGAAAACTTAATGTGTGTCCATTGTTTTTATGTCTATTAAAAGGATAGTTCACCCAAAAATGAAATTTCTCATCATTTACTCACCCTCGTGTCATTCCAAACATGTATGACTATCTTCCTTCTGCACAACACAAAAGAAGATATTTTGAAGAATGTTGGTATCCAAACAACATTTGACCCCATTGACTTCCATTGTATGGACACAAAACCACTAAAACATTTTTCAAAATAGCCTATCTTCTTTTTTTCTTCAGTCATATTTAGGTTTAAATTACATGAAGATGAACAAATGATGACAGATTGTTTGTTTTCGGGTGAACTATTACTTTAATGTTCATTTTTTTGGCATCCCAGGATGCATTGCACAGCTTTGTATATACATTGTGTATTACAATTTATTCATTTCTGAAAAGCAGCAATTAAAGCAGTTAGTGTTTCAAAGCAGTCATACCATCATAACAAGGATGTAGTCTAAGAAGGCAGCTCCCTATGTAGACAGCTTTTGGGACACAATTTCCGATCTGGTTTAATTGACAGCCATCAGTTATTTCCCTTTTATTCGATGCGAGCAAAGCCAGTTGGTATAAAATCTAAACACAAATATAAGAACGCTAATCTTAGAGGCAAACAAACACATCAACCATTAAACAAATAAGAAAAAATACAGTTAAAAGTTTCTGTCCCAGGGCGACGCGTGCTGTGTTTACTGCGGTAACACTTTCCACTCAAACAGAACGCTAATAGAGCTGGATAATGCCTTTCTCCCGTATCCTTCAACTAAAGGGGGATACACGTCAATTGTAGTGTCGGCCTGTGCTTAGCTCTTATCTACAGCAGCCACTAAACATGGATTTGGAGAGCGGCATTCGTAAGGGTGGGGGGACAGCGTTTGCACCCAAACCTCAGTGGGGAATTACAGTAATTTCCCATCTACTGAGTGTGTAAGTGCGTGTGGGTCTTAGCTTTGGGTCTGACTGTGCCGGTATTTGTGTATGTCGAAGATTACCAGCCCTTAAGAGTAATCAAGGTGCGAGCGGGGGGTGGGCTGTGGAGACGGAGGTCTTCACGGGGGGATTTGTAAGGCAATTGTGCCGCTGACACAGGCAGGACTTAAAGCAACATGCCTGGCTGTTCACAACATTCTTTATGCGTCTCACAAATCTGGTGTCATTAGGCTGTGTGTTAGCACAGGGACGGTCGGTCCTGAGAGGACGGATCTTCTGTCCGGGTCAGCGGTGGTGTCTTTATTAGACTGCGGTGTGCTGTGTTTGAGGTTGGATCATGTGTCTTAGGAGAGTAATGAATGGGGCGAAAAGACTATGATTTTTTTTGCATTTTGTGTTCGGAACGTTATTGTGGCATTATTTTTTATGGATATTTTTATGTGAAAACAAAACAAGCATACTGATGATGAGAAGTATTATTACGTTTGATCTTTTTGCGATGTGGTGATGAGAATTTTGGGGTGGGTGATGTACAAAAACGTAATTGTCCTAAAATAAGCTTCATTTTCTATTTTTTACTATTTCTTTGTTTTTATGAATTAATTATGTTCTTAGAAATTTAAGAAATTTCACTCGATCACAAGTTCGGGTTTGTACCTCTGGAAACACATTTTCTGTCACTATGTTTATTTGTTTTGTATTAAGGGCTGTCGATTAATCGCATCCAGAATAAAAGTTTGTGTTCACATATTTAATATGTCTGTATACTATGCATATTATTTTCGTATTATAAACACATACACATACATGTATACATATTTAGGAAATATTTACATGCATTTATTTATATTTACCATAATTTAAATTCTTAAATATATGCATATATGTGTGTTTTTCTGAGTGAATGAGTACACATGAATACACAGACATATATTATGTGAACACAAACTTTTATTCTGGATGCTGTTTGACAGCCCTACTTGTAATTTATTTCTTTGAATACCAAACCTATCATAAAGATGGCCTCTTAAACATTTCTCATCCTCCCTTCTCGTGTTGACCCTCTTTAAAACGATGAACCGATTGTCTGATTGTTCCCGTAGGACAGCGTGTTTCTCCATCTTGAGAAGGATCAGTGGTTTAACCTGATGTGAAAGGTCACGACCCGCGGCTACAAGTCCTCTTCTCCTCTAACTGATCATCACCGTCAATCATAGACTTCGGAGTCTCCCGTCGGCACGTACTGTACAGTCCATCACGCTTCCTCTGAATTGCAGAAGATGCAGAATTAGAAACGCGCTTGATGTTGCAACACCAGTGGAGCCGAAGGTATGCTGATGACAGAACAATTCCCTTTTTGACAGTTTAATTTGCCCCATTCGCTCTTTTTCTTTTCCGATGGACAAGAGCAAAAGGAGAGCTGGTGCGGAGCCTTCTGCCCCCTGCACAAAGTGTGTCAAGCGCCGCTGACACCCTCCACCCGAAACGCTCAAAAGGAAATCGAATATATCAAGAGTGTGATGTCACGTAACCTTATATATATTAGAACGACCTGACAACTATCATGAATCTCATATCATAAAAAAGTAGATGCGGGCGAGAGTGCTGGAGTTCACAGCTATGATGGAAGGGTAGAACGAAAGACGGTGTGTCAGTGTCGCCCAGTTCAGATCCCACTGCGGCACAGAGAAATTCATACAGTGTCTCTTTAAGAAACTAGTGGATGTTTATCCATCTATGAGTGATGAGGTGGTTCTAGACGATTTATTCACACTGTAGAGAAAATGATAAGAAATCTTTTTAAAGTTTTATCAAGGGCAGAGTAACTAACTTAACTACATTTTTAAGTAGCTCAGCGACTTTTTTTGGTGACAAGCTTTTTTATGTGCCATGTAGTTTAATCAGTTTGGCAGCCATCTTGGTATGTTGTTAACAGGCTGTTTTTTAAAAGAGCGTTTGTCAAGAAAAAACGATGTGTAGTGCGCATTAGAGCTGCACGATATATCGAAATATCCGTATAATAAAATATTTTTATGTATTGCTGTACAACAGTGAAACATGGATGTTTACTTTCAGACGTTGTAAAGATGCTTTTGATTATATAACATATGAATTTGAAGAATATTGGCGATGTCCTTTCAGAACCTCTTATGTCCAAATTCACTGTTTTTCAGGTAATGGGGAAAAAAACAATGTGCTTTTTAAATGATTACATACTGTGTTGTCAAAGTTAAAGGATACTTCCCCCAAAAATGAAAATTCCGTCATCATTTAGTAGGGAAAATAAATGCTATGGGAGTCAATGGGGAGGTGAGATCTGACATTCTTCTAAATATCTTCCTGTGTGTTCAGCAAAACAAAGATATTTATACAGGTTTGGATCAATCTGAGGGTGAGTAAATGATGACTGAATTTTCATTTTTGGGGAAGTATCCAATTAACAAGCACTTTTGAATACTTTCTATTGGCTAGATATTTGCAGAACCCAGTGACAAACGTAGATGGTGACTAATAATAATGATTTATGGCAAAAAATACTAATCACGAAATATGGAGGTACAAGGTTTCAGAAGAACATCAACGACATGAAACATGTGTTATTTCAGTTTTTGATCAATTTTAATATGATAATATTGATTTTAGAAATTTTAATGCATCATATCGCATTATTTAGCAAGTTATCAAATTTTTCTATAATATGCAGTATGTGTGCATGTATTGTAAATCAACAATAAGATTTTAGATTAAAGTGTACATTAATATAAGACATGATCCTGTATTTGTAATTAAAAACTTTCACTTTCATATCACATTTTGTTTGATATTGTGCAGCCTATTTTCTTTTGCATCAACGAGAGTCCATATTTTATCCAAAATATAGGTAAAACGTATTGCCGAATTATAATTTCTCTGTTTGCCCTTAGGTTTAATGCACAAACGTGTGTGATTACTAAAACAGACCATTTCTGAGCAAGCTCCTCTATCATTATTTCAGGGTAACTTATAATTGTACGACCAATTCAAATCCGGTTGGGCGTCTTTCTCGAACACCCCTCCACCTATTTCGTTTGAGTTTGACATCACCAGCGTCCCTAGAAGGCAAATGTGGAAAGCAGCAGATGTACAGCTGATGTAATTCATCACGCTCTTTTGTCATCTCCTTCCCTCCTCCCCCGCTCCTCGGTTCTGGGTTAATTAGACCGGCGAATGTGCGTTCAGGTTATCCGGGAACACTTTCCCCTCTGACATTTACTCACTCTCCAGCCTGAGGAGCATGTTTGATACGGGGCCCGTCTCCTCCGACCGGCCTCTTGTTTGCCAGGCCTGCGGTGCGCTTGAATCTAATTGAACCTCATGAATTGAACAGAGGTGTCAACACGTTGAGATCTGGGGTCAACCGCTCGGGTGTGACTTTATCACACATAAGCAGAGAGGAGAGCAAAAAGTGCAAGCTAATCAATCTCGGGCCTGCTGGTAGATGGAAGGATAAATAGAAACGATGAGAATAAAAAAGAAAGAGCGGAAGCCCAAAAATGATTTTAAAAAGCAAATAGACGGAATTGGATGTTGAGGATGGAGAAGTTGAATATTTTACTTGTTACAATAAAGGGATAGGTCACCCAAAAATGAAAAATCTCTCATCATTTATTCACCCTCGTGTCATTCCAAACCTGTATAACTTTCTTCCGCAGAACACAAAAGAAGATATTTTGAAGAATGTTGGTAACCAAACAACATTGGGCTCCGTTGACTTTCACGGTACCACAGAGACATTTCACAAAATATCTTCTTTTGTGTTCCACTGAATAAAGTGTCATATTCAGGTTTGCAACCACATGAGGACGAATAAACGATAACATAAAGTTATTTATGGAGGAACTGATGTGCACCGGTGCACAGATGAACTAATCTTAGTTCGCAACTAAATAAAATATTCATTTTGAATGCTCATTTGAAGATATTTTATAACGGTTCTTATATAATTTTATATTATATTTTACAATAATAGATTTTAGATTTTTGAAAATAAATTGCACTTTTGCGTGATAAACACTTAAACACACTTGATCTCGTAACAATGCACATTTTGGGACTTTTGGCAGCTAAACCAGTTGAGAACCGCCGTTTTAATATATTCAAGATGTGTGACTTCTGCTCACTAAGTCAATGTTATGTAGTAACTCCCACCCCACGACTCCTCTCCCTCACCCTTCGGCCTTTTGCTTCCCACTGTCACTGCACCATCCCGGCATTCGTGATATCCTCCGCTAAAGAAAATCTAAATGACGTATTCTTTCTCTCCTTCCCTTTCAATGCAGCGTCTTGTTTTTCTGGCAGCTAGTTTTAACCCAGCATCTCCTGTCATTTCTGAGTTCAGCGTCTGCTGAGAGGAGAGGGGAAAAAAACTACGGTTCGGCCCGTTGTACTTGCTCTTTTGACCCCCGTGTTGTCCATGAGCAGTGAAGGAGAACTTCTGACAAGCGATGTCAGTAGTGACAGCCGATCTGGTCTGCTTGAACGGGGACGGAGAGCAGCAGCATTTGATTTCGGGGCCATTTATTGAAGCCGCCCGCGTGCGGGCCACACCTGCCTCGGGGGTCCGAGCTGACAGAGAATCACGTGCGTGTATGTATGCTCGCCGGGTTTTTATGCTAAACGGACACAAAAAAGTCACCTGCTCTCTCTTCAGATGTAATAGCAGACCGAGTATGAACGGGTGTCCTGCGTCACATGTTTGTTGGACGCTTTTAACAACTTTAGAGTTAAATTGGGAAAAGTAAAAAATGTAATTTGTGGTGCAGGTTTGTTTAAAAAACGCGTGCGCTTAACGTTAATTGGAACACAAGATTTTAGAAGATAGATTTGTGGGATGTTTTTGTATCCCTGTCCAGGACCGGGACGCCTCCAACAACACTGGACCGGTCACTTGGTTTTCGCTCTGGAGATTTTGGCATCCTGTGTGAAATGAGTTTACGTGACAGCATTTTAATGTGAACGATGGGAAGGCGAGAGAGAGAAAGGTCACAGCGAGTGGTTACACAGGCAGACACAAGTAGAAGAATCGTGACAACACCCTACAAGATATTTTTTACACATGCAGCAGGAAAACGCGCAGCGAGCAGTTCCCTTAATCCCTGAATGACTTCACTTCTGTCTCGTTTACCACTGAAGAAGAAGTTAACGGAGTATACTTGCCATCAATTGATCCGGCCACCATTTAAAACAACAATTCTCAGTGAAACATGACATTTTGAAATGCATCTTTTATTTGTTTTCCTTTAGCATAAAATAAAAACCTTTCTAATGAATTCGTGGGTGACTGCACATCAAAAGAGTCCCGTGAAAGCCAAGCTCTCTCCCTCTGTCACTCTCTCGTCCTCTTTCCCCTTGCCTTGTCCGTGGAAAGCTGACCCCGTGCGCCGTGGTCTTTGTGCCGTATTAAAAGGTCACCGTTGCTGGCAGCTCTTAGCACTTGGCAGGACTCTGCGGGCTTCGGTCGAGCTGTGAAAACCAGTCTGTCATAATTCCTCCACACAACCCCAGCTCTTCATGTGGAAAGGGCCTGTCACAAAATATGAGCTGCCCTGCTCTTTGTTTCACTCTTTTTTCTCCCCCTTTTTCACAATGAATCGCAATTGGCTTTTCTTTTCAGTCCTGCAGTCAGATGAACCGAGGTGAAAGGGAATTGCGGGTATGTTATGTTAGATTTATGGCACTGATAAGACCCGTACTGATAAAGAAAAAGTCAACATTTGTATTTGAGGACAATGCTTAACTAAATCTGTTATGATTTGTTGTATTTGTTGACATTTCACAAATGTCTCTGTCGTTAGAGTTTGAGAAGAGATCTCAACAATGTCTCAAACTGAGCTCAGATTTGTCTGCAATCAAAAGTCGATATTATTGAAGATCCCAATATGAACTCAAACATTTCTCATCAAATTTCCTCAAATCAAGATGATTTTACCCCACAATCTACACTCATTTTACACCTCCTTACGCGTAAACATTTGTTTCTTTTATTTCTCTTAAGTCATTTAAGGAGACACATCTGAAACTTAGTTGATACTCAAATGAAACAACTGAGAACTCCACCGAATCCCCTGAGCTATGAACGAGCAACATCTGAGCAATAACATTTTCTTCTGGGAAAGTACATCGTCAACATCGCATAAGTATAACCTCATTTTTTATTTTGTTTAAAATACAGTCAAACCAAAATTGATTTAGACACCTTTACAGTTAATTCACTATAGTTTAGAAAATGGTAATAAAATATGACAAGCACTCAGAGTTAACAAATTCATCTTGATATGAATGGATTAGCTTGAAAAGCTGTCAGCTGTTAAATATTAGATACAGTAAGTACACAATTCGATATTATCAATTTAGGGCAACCAATTACCAAGCAATGCTTCATTTTGTTTAGTCTGTGCATTAAAAGGTCCCATTAGCAATTAAAGAAAAAAACATGGTCAGGTCAAAATGTCTGAATAATTTGGTCTCAAATTTTTAAGTTTTATTGGTAGTCCACTGTATGAAGAATTTTATATATAAGTATAATGTGTCACAGTTTACTTTATTTTGCTCTCCTCGCTAACATAAATGAACTACAGTGTCTTGCACCCAAAAAAAGATCAAAAACCAAATCTGGTGTCTGAATAACTTTTGGTTTGACTGTACAATAACTTTCTTGAATGCTGCTTCGCAGATGCGACAAGACAGATGGACAGAAATATACAAAAATGCAAGTGTTATTATTTATAATGCACATTGATTTGCGTTAAACAATCTTGCAGCATTATTCAGGAACAAGCAAACCCACTAGTGCACTGTAGCTGTTCCACACCTTAACATTTTCAGATAGCATTCACTTTAACGCCATGCAAATAAATTGGATTTGACCCGTTCTGATCTTTCCGTCACTTCATTTGTGCTTCGCCATACCAAGCACAGCAGAGCAAGGTGTGTGTGTGTGGTGTGTGTGCGCATTCGTGTCATTTATCTTTCTTTCTCACACCTCCGTCACTTTCTCCACTCCGCCCCCTTTTCCAGTCTTTCCTGTCGCTTCATTTGCACTTACTGTACATTTCTGAATTTCGTCGTCAGCCTGTCTTTACCTCTGACTTTCTCCATCTCTATTGCTTTCTCTCTCTCTCTCACCTTCTCGCATACTACATTAAACCAGGTGCCACGTCATTAAACACCGCTCCTCTCCGTTTGTGGAAAACGTGACCCCCATTTCCCTCATTTTTCGCTCCGCGAAAGAGGTGCCAGCAGAGTAATTAACTGCCGTCACGTCGGCACGCGCACACTTCCCGTCAGCGTTTTGTCCTAACAGGGTCTCTCTCCTCATGCTAATGATGTCATTCAGAAAGGGAAGAGCGCTATAGTAACCCGCTAAGAGTTTACAACATGTCACGTCTTGTAAGTAGAAACAGTTCATCTCGACGCCAACACGTTTTGCTGTTTAACATACTAATACGCACCCTACCAAGTGGCGTTATTAAAAATGATCTCTTTTTAGATTCGTGCGCCGCCCTGGAAAAATATGACAATATATGTCATAAAATATGGCCCCCGTTTAATCGCGAGGCCGGTAGCTGATTTGATTCAATTTGGCTCCGGCTGTAGTTCTCGTCACGAGCGCTTCGACCGCAGGAAGAAGGATTGCTCTTCGCCGTATACATGCTAACCTAATTGCGTCTCAAATGCGCAATTCATTCCTCATAGCCACGGGCTTTTCATTTCAGAGGCCTGGAAGAGGAACCGGACCAGTTTATATGTAAACCGGAGTCCTCGGCTTTATAAAGTGAATTTCAGCAGCAAATAATACACTCCATATCAAAAGTGAGAAGGGTAATAGGAAATTGATTGTGACAATGCAATATTAGAGAGCCATCTCCATAATATTTTATTTATCGTAGTTTCCACCTTTTATCGTCGGGGGACCGCGGTTTCATCTCGCGCCGCAAACTCGAGTCTGCAGAGATTTTGACCTCAATATTCTCACTTAAATGAACATAGTGTGTTAGGAAGTACATTTCTTTTTCTTCTGGCAGTAAAGTCATGCATAAAAAACAATTCATTTAAAGCATCGAAATGTTTTCAAATTATGGCTCGTCATTTTTGCCAGTGTCTTATACTCCGGGGAGGCCTTTTGAAACGAACCTATAATTCAATTTAAGGACTGCGTATTTCACTCTTTTGTGGTGGAAGTAATTTTCAGAAGTTCTGTTAAATTGGCGCATCAGATTCTTAGGATGCGAGTGATGAGTGTCATTCGCAAGATTATGAAAATTTATTCGATTCTCAGGATAAACAACATTTGCTGCAGTTTCCATCGTTTCCAGCATGTGTGTTTAACACAGATCTTCCACGCAAAAATATAATACGAGCGTTGCTTTTTTATACAAGCGTTGCTTAAATGCTCATGGGGGACGGGGCAAGTTGTCACACCTTTTTACTTGAATAATTCACATAACAGGTTTGCCTGTTTTAGTTTGTAGTCTTAACAACAAAAACACGTTTAATCATTTCCATCATCGGGAAAAAGAGATGAAGTTCATGTAAATGCACATTGGCCCTTTGTGACAAAATGTTACTTTTCAGCAGCATTAAAACTGTAAAACTGTTATTTTTTTAAATGCGAAACCACTGATTGAACAGCATAGGTTTATTGTTTTTACAATTTAACATATAAGATGTTAGAATTTGTCACATAAAACGTAATGGCTATCTATTAAAAAAACCCACCAACCTTTCAGTCTGGATATACTTTCTGATGTTTAATATATGATGCTATTTAACATTGTAGTTTGCTACATGTAAGAAACAGAAAATACTTTCTTTAAGAACGTTTCAAGCTGTGTGAACTGTTCTTTCTGTCTTTCTCTCCTCTCTTTCACAAGGGTATGCTGTTTTTGTTGTGATACATTGTGTCGTGTCTGGACCAGATGTTTCACGCCCGTTGTGTCATTGTCTCAGAATCGTTCACCGTCACATAATTGTTCTGAATACACATGAATGTTATTGATGTCATGACATATGGTTTGTTCTTAGGAGACGTCATCTGTTTTTCACTGTATAGTTTAATCCCCCCCCCACACACAGAATAACATTATACTTACTGTATAAATTTAAAATTTAAAAAGCTGACCACCTTCTGTTTGAAGATCAGTATTTAGAATATCGGTGTGAACATTGTGCTGGATTGTTTTTTTATTAATGATAAATCATTGATTTACTTAATGTACAGTCCAGTTCCGTCTAGATTTAAAACCAATAACATTGAAAGGTTTCTCTTAGAAGTTTCTTATATCAGTCTTTAGAAAGATTTTTTTAAACATTTGTACATCTCCAGAATTGTAAAAACATATTTTAAAACTCTTAATATATTCATATGTTCACATATGAAGAGTTTGGTTCCAAAATGAGATAACTTTAATATAACTAAACTAAAAGATAACTTTTAAGATAATACGTTTTTTTTATTATGCATTCCAATTACAGTCTATCAAACTGCAGTTGTTTTGTTTTGATTTAAGCCATAATAAGTCAAAAAATGCAGCTAACTAACACAATAAAAACATGATAACACAATAAAAAACATTATTTTTGATTTTTTTTTAAACGGAGTTATCTCATTTTGGAACCAAACTCTTAATACATAGTTTATAGTTGCTTTATTATTGTTCCATGATTATAGTTAAATGAATCAAAAGATCTGTCAGTATCATGTGGCCAGATCATGTTAGAGAGGCAGGAAGATCTCGCTCTTCTCAACACAATGGAAAGTGTCGCTTTCACGCTGTCTGCTTTTCCATCCGCCGTTCTCCCGTCTCTTTCTTTTCCTCCTTTAACTGCGAGCCGCTTTCCAAGTCCTTTCCACTTCTCTTCCTTCAGCACAACTCCCTGCATGTCGGCTTTTATTGATGTCGAAAGTGTAAATCACGTTTTCCTATTTTGTCATTCCGGTCATTTTAGTCACTAAAGGATTACTTCAAGTGACTGAACTTGGCTGTTATCTGTTGGAGTCAGCGGCCAGGTCATCTCAAGGGAGAGGAGAACAGGTCCCACCGCTGCGACCCGATCACCGTTCAGGCCCTTGGATCCAGCTCGCTAGTCATTTCTGACTGATGTGTGCCGGCTGTCACCGGAACAGCACTTAACAACAACAATGCCATCCGACTCTGAAAGGAAAAGACAGTGAGTGAGATTGAAATGGACAGCCTGGAACATCCCCTTATACAAAATTGATAAAGTTTTGAGGTTTTAAAGCACCAGATTAGACCTGATCTACCTTTGGTGTCACTGTGAATTAGAGCTTTTAATTCTGTGCTGGAGGATAAAAAAGCCAGAACGAGACAGAGAGAGAGATGGATTGTCACCCGCTGTATCAATGTGTCACCGCTCACTAAAACAAAAAGCAGAAACAAAGGCTTGATTTTAGCGTGTTCGATATCCCCAAAGCCCCGGCGAACAGAAGAGCGAGCTAAATTATTTAAAGAGTATTAATTCTCACGTAGTTGGAGTCATAAATGCAGGGCTTTTCCTTTGTGTTTGCATGTATCGATTTTTGTTGGCCCCAAAAAGTATTCGGACACTTAAGCCACATTTAAAAATGCATGAATTTCATTGTGTTTGCACAGAAGTGGCTTCTGCAAACAAATGACGCTGGAGCTTTTCTCGTAACTAACGTCACTTCACTGAGCTATTTTTGCAATTACTTTAAGCCTAACGGTCCCAGCGAGATTTTTTATTTTTTGTGGAAGTTTGTTTCATTGAAGTTCACGCAGGTGTGGTTCACAAAGTAAAATACAGTAAAATCTACTTAAATGAGATCAGGTCATGTTTTTTTTATCAAAACTGTTTTTAATTCATACGCTTCAAAAGACGATATTACATCATCTCTATCTCAACACACTTGTTCCATATATGACAAGGTAATAAAGGTAATGAAAGTCTTTACAAAACTTTATGAAAATAAACTAAAATAAAACAATGATCTTATTTTATTATGGATTTAGTTATTATCTGTTTTTAATCTCTCCTGACCTGACATAAACGGCAAAATCATCACAATATTTAAAGTGATACTTCACCCAAAAATGAAAATTCTGTCATAAATTATTCAACCTCAAGTTGTTCCAAACCTGTGTAAATGTCTTTGTTTGAACACAAAAAAAGATATTTGGAAGAATGTTAGCAACTGAGATTTCTGGGGCGCCATTGACTACCATGACTAACATGGTAGTTTGTTTTCCTAAATTCTTCAAAATACTTAATTTTGTGTTCAACAGAACAAAAAAAAGTATATCATTTTTCCTGCTATGTTAGTCAACGGTGCCCCAGAAATCTCAGTTGCTAACATTCTTCCAACAATCTTTGTGTTCAACAATACAAAGAAATATATACAGGTTTGGAACAACTCGAGGGTGAATAAATGATGACACAATTTTCATTTTTTTGGTCAACTATCCCTTTAAAATATACTGTCATATGCAGAATTGATATATACAAAATGAAATTTTGTCTAATTTTATTCCTCCAACTAATCACCATTTTGTATATTTTTTGCGGTTTTACTGTGTACTGGTATCTTGGAAAATCTTGCAAATTTGTGACCTCAAACGAACTCATCGTGTTTGAATCGCTTAAAGGTGTCCAAATGCTTTTTTGTGGCCCACTGTAAGAGGACACATTAAACAAAGCATCCCGTCTGAAGTTGATTTGTGTTTCTAATAAAAAGCCTCTGTTTTCTCTTTTGCTTTCGTTTTTCCCCTTGATTCATTGAGTAGAAAACACAGTCCATTGAGTGGAAAATCAAGGGAAGAAATCCTGTAACTGATAATGTCGGCTCGTACCGAAATAGGTTTACTCGCAAATTCCCATGTCGAATGCTCTAAGAATCGTACATGAAAACCGCCCAGCTCCTGAGGGCAGGCGCGAGCATCCGGCGTGCTTCTGAGACCTGGGGAGATCAGGGGGAGAACTGAATCTCTCTCTGCAAGCCGGTTCGGTATATACGACGGTTTACATTTCATCTATCAGTACAGATGCACAAAACAAGCTATTACTGTAAAGAGTACAAAGATCAGAGAAATATCAAATCTCTTTTCTGGCCCTCTTTCTGTTACGCGGTGGGGGTAATTGCGGCGTGCGGCTCTCTCAGAGGAAACGGGGAGGGAATTTTCACATGCTGCCAGTCGACAGCACTCTGCCTGCTGTTTTTGTTGAAACCCTTCAGTTTGGGAGGTGTTGCATCTGCCGCGTTCTCAGTGTTTCGTGCTCGCTGTCCCCCTGGACCAGAGGTGTGACACTTTCTCCAAAACTTTAAAGACTCACTGAGCCTTCGGCTCTCGAGTGAAGCTGTGTTATTGTCTGAGCAGCCGCCGCGTTCCCTCACCCAGATAGACAGAAATAGATGTGTGTGTCACAGAGAGAAATGATGATTTTGAATAAATAAAACTAGGCATGGGTGTTTTATTGTGCGTGTTCGCTTACATCTGAGAGTCATTTTATATCACAGTGAACTTTTACCCAAAATATGTATTGTGATACCATTTTTTCCCATCATTTATTCACCGTCGTGTCATTTCAAACCTGACTTTCTTACTTCTGCACAAAATGGACACAAAACAACGGAGACATTTCTCAAAATATCTTCCTTTGTGTTCCAGTTATGTACTGGATTCAATCCGTATGAGGGTAAATAAATGATAACAATGCTACATTTTTATTTTTGGGTAAGGTATCCCTTTAAATGACCATGTTATATAGCAATGGTAAACTTGAAGCATTTTTACTGTCCAGCCTTAGTCTCTATGTCTGTAAGTGTGTGTGGTGTGAGTATATTTGTAGGTGTTATGTGTGTGCGTGTGCATTTGCGTGTGGCCTATCCATATGAAATCCCCGCGGAGCTTCATGCATATTTAAGTCTCTGGTTAAGCAGTGGAAATTTAGAGTACTCTCTTACCTCACATTTTCTGGATTCATAAGCATTTCAGTGGCTCGTAATAGCAGAGCAAATAGCCATAGAGGCCAAACAGCCATTATTAAATTCCCCAAAGTAAATGGCTTGACATGGCACTCAGAATCACTGACCTATCTGATTCCCTGCATTTTTACTGACTGTATCTCTCTCTCTCTCTCTCTCTGCTGTTGTTGAGGCGCTCGCTCGAGGAGACGTGTAACCGCTCTCGACAGACATCCAGAAATCAAAACTAATGGAAGTGATGGGGTTAATATGGTCTGTCACTCGTGTGGAAGTGGTTTTTGTGCATTAAGCTGGAATCAGGTACAGCCACACGGCTCTTTTTTTCTCGAGTTGGATAAATCCTCATAGGACGTGAGGACCAAACACAACATATTCATACATGTTGTGGTTTATTATTCGACAAGCTTAACTGTCAAGTTTATATTACAGTAGTTCCCTCAAGGGTGAACAGACAGAAACAGACAGTAAAATTGTTTAGAATAAAAAAGTGAAATGAAAATGTGCATAGTTTAAATTCATCATCATCATTATTTACTATCATTAGCTATTAATAATAATAGTCTTTAATAATAACAATTATAATAAAACAATAAAAATGATAGTTGTTATTATTGTTTTTATTATATTAAAATGGTTTAATATATTTATATGTATATAATAATTAAAATATATAATATATATAGTCATTTATTCAAGTACATTATTTGTTAGTAAAGAAATAAAAAATACTGTGAAAATCACTACAGTTTTATCACCATTATTAATAAATTGATAGTTTTAATATAATTTAATCATCAACTATAATTATTTATAAATAAGTATTTTTTATTTTTTTATTATAGTTTTTTTAAACAGAATAAAATGCTTTTAGGGGAAAATCTATACTTTTAGCTTATTAGTTTTTAGGAATCTGTTTCTTTATCTTCACAACCCCAGAGAGTAGAATCTATCAGAATGTTGTTGATAAATCATGTGCGTTTGGGAATTTTTGCATGGCATGTGAAATGGGAGGGCGGTATCAGACCATTGTCGAATCATTGCTTTCTTTGCTCTTTGCATTCCTGCCTCTCCTTAGCGATGTCATCGCTTTTAAATTTGAAACACACCTCCATCATTTCTTCTTACATCATTTCTATTGATTCAATCATTTATGATGTCAAGGCCCCATTTGCCATTTAAAAACCCCTCATTTGTTACTGGACACATTTCAAGGTTATAATTCAATGAAAGACTCCCAAATAATAAAGGTTAAAAAACGATTTACTCTAGCCGTGCCCCTCATCTGTGTGTGTGTGCGCGGCGTGTGCGATGGCCCCATTGTGTGGATTTATTTTCACTTTTTCCATGTCCTGTTTTATGTTCGGCATCAGCAGTTTTTAAAGGCATTACCTTGTTATGTGAATCTCCGAGCTCAGTTGGAGTCTGTGGGAGTTCTTCAGCTCGAGATAAAAAACGCACACGCTCGACTCCAGCTTGCACACGGCAGAAGAGTCTTTCTAATGACTGTCCTATACTCCAGCGGCATCAGTTTGTTTTTTAATTATTGCTTTGTTCCTGATTTTAAAATCTCAACATTAGCATCCGACCTACTTTGTTAACAGATGTCCCAGGTGTAAAGAAATGTCATCATGTTCATCATTTGAACTTATTCTTAATGATTCGGTGTTGCTAATCCGAGGGACATATACAGTATGCCGTATACAGTAGATAAAATGACGTTTGATCACTGTACATGTTTTTTTCTACCGTAGATCTATCCAGTCCAGTCTGATCTCAAACTGTAGCGATTTTACGACATATGAATTCATGCAGTGTGAATTATTCAGAAACGTTTTTCATTTATTATTAGAAAAAAGTGATCATGAGGTCCCGTGCAAGTTTGAGATTGCGTTTGATAGTCAATAAAGTTTGATTTGGAAATGCATCACATTAGAAAAGTGAGATGGCCTTCCTTAGGAATGCTGTTTCTAAAATTGTTTTGTTTCTTTAACAGAGAAAAGCAAGACTTGCGTAGCTCGGAGTGTTTATAACTGCTCACACACACATTACGGGCGGCACAAGGAACACGGCAGCGTCTCGCACCGCGGGCCTGTGGGAGGAGAGGCAAGTAATGAGTGTTAGAGAGGAGGGAAGGTTTCTTCCATCACAACAGGAGACACACACATCCACCTCTTCACTATCTGTCCATCTATCCGTCCATCCATCCATCTGTCCATCTCTACTGCCATGTGGAGCGTGAGGTGCTGCGCTCACACACGCACACTCTTATGTGTCTGCACTCGCACAGATTCACTGGAGGGGGTACGGACAGTGCAGATGAGCAGTCGGCGGCTCGCAGCGGTCCAGAGAGCCGCCCTGAGTAGAATAAGCCAGCGAAAGAAAGAGGGTTAGAGAAAATGAAGGCTTGAAGGGAGGGGGTGTAGCGAAAATGACACAAACAGGCCGGACGGGGCAGTCAGTCGTGGCAAGAGGGAATGATAGAGAGTCATCCAACAGAATCAAAGTAGTCTTCCTCTCTCCAGCTGTGCCAAATCTTGCTTGGTTATCTCTAAGTGTTGCGATAAGGGGGGTCGGATGCTCCGAGATGGTCTCTGTAACGCACAGCGTCTCTGCCATTTCTGAGGCTGGTTATTTATTAAGCAGACACAGGCGGTTAGGAGTCAGAAAGGAGGAATGGCGGGGTGTGACAGAGCTGCAGATATCAGGCTGACGGATGTTGCTCTTCGCCGCTCTGATGCGAACTGACAGCTAAAGTGCGCCGCTCGCCATTAAGTCGGTCAACAAGTGCTGTATACATGGCAGGCCGCTGCCGTACAAAGCGGCGATTTTGGATTTCATGCAGATTTACCGAACACGACGAGAACATCTGTTTCGTTTACTTATTCAGACAGCAGGAAAACAGCGTCATGCTATTGAGCACCGCGGATGATGTGAGCAAAGGGAAGATTGATAGAACGTGTGGAAGGAAAGTTTAATAATTGCTGTGCTTTTCAACATCATTTTTTTTTTCTTTGACGTGGCCTAAAATCTCCAACTCTTTAGGAATTGTTTCGAAATTCAGAAAACGATCAAACGGTTCATCTAAAAAATAACATTTTGACATCATTCACTCGGCCCATGTTGTTACAACCCCGTGTTCTTTTATTTTATTAAAGTAAATAGGGATGTAATAAAGTTCAGTAACAATCAGTGCCATTCAGACATTTTTTTTGTAACATCTCATTTTGTATTTCACAGAAAAGAACACTGGGTTGTAACAACATGAGCGTGAGGATTTCTTTCTTTAAAGGTAAATTGTGTCCTGCACGACAGTTGTGAAGTGTTTTACATGATGTTGCAAACCCATTTTTGCCCTTCAGATGTCCATATATCACAAGCTCGACACCGAGATTGATGTCACGAATGATTTGTGCGTCTTTATATCGACGCACTTGTGCAGCGCAATTCTTATGGGCCCGAGCGTCGTTCCTCACCAAAACAGATTCTGCAGCAAGGGATGATCCATCATAAAACAGAAAACAGCACGATTAGCATCTCATTTTCCTGGCCTGAACCCCTTGGGTTAAAGCACGCCCGTAATCACCTGTGAGCCAGAAGAAAGAGAATAAATTGAGAGACGCAGAGGAGAGAAGAGGGGTGGGACGCCTCGCCTCCCGTAAGGGGTAAAACGTTGCCAGCGTCAGAAAAAAAACGTCACGCACTTTGTTGTGAAGAGTAATAGGTTTTTTCGAGACCCTCGGTGTCCCGCGTATCGCCGTGACTCGGTAGAAATGTTCACACTACGCGTTAACAATGAATTTTCCGTCACAGCGACTCACATGCTCCCGGGCTGTTATAAAATGACGTCAGCCAGTCAGCGAAGCCGAACCGCGGCCCGTAGCTGAGTGGCAATAATCTTCTGGCGGTAATTGCTTTAAGTTTAGGAGGGGTGAGCGCGACACACCCCTGGGGCACTCCGCATCGAATAATTTATTCATAAATTGCGCAGAGGCTGCACGCAGGTTGCACATTGTCTGAGCTAGAAAGCGTGCCGGAGTCCTTACATCGAGCGGCAGGTTCTTAACAATGCTCGCGCTCACTCTTGATTGGTCAAGCACCAAACCTCTTAGTGCGAGAGAGACGGTGCACGTCTCCCCCTCTGCCTTCGCTTCGCTTTTGCAGAGCTAATGCTTGGATGAGCATGCACGCTCGCGCCCGTGTGCATGCAGGCACGCCGTCCGTCTCATGTATTAGCAGATATATGCATGTTTTTCTACCCCATTAATTCAGTCAACATACAATTAATTCATGCCACGGTGAAGCCCCCACACGTAGAAGGGACTGTTTTGGGCATGCGATGGCTCTGCTCCCTCTATGACGGAAATTGAGTGATTTTATATGACCAGATGAATGTTTGTGTGCAAGACCTGTTTGCTTGTTAGCAACAATGACAGCTTTCTTATCATATAAAGAGATTAAATAAATATTCCTCAAACATCTGGTTAGGGTTTGTTGTAAAACACATCTGCATTATGTACAGACTCCATTCAGACTCTTTTGTTATGGCCTTATAATGTAAATTATGTCATTATTTATTCGCCCATTTCAAACCGGTATGACGTTCTTTCATCTGTAGAACACAAAATAAGATATTTTGAAGAATGTTGGTCACTTAACAACATTGGGCCTAATTGACATCCATTGTATGAACGAAACCACGGAGACATTTCTCGCAATATCTTCTCTTGTGTTCTGCGGAAGAAAAATTCATGCAGGTTTTGAACAACATAAGGGGAATACGTGATTTTTATTTTTGGATGAACTATCCCTTTAAGTGTTTATTTCCGGGTTTGTAGGAAAAAATCGATCAATAGGAATATCATAAGATCTGCATCATAAATTGTGATTGGTCTTCTAACTTAAAAAAAACAAACTAATTGTGACATTTATATTTCTTAGTTTACACTGTCACCTTATGCTTGGATTCTTGCAAAGTCTAATATCAAAGCTTATTTGTAACTTGAACTAGATTTCTATTTACTAACTAAATAACTGGAGATTACAAAAATATGTTAAAGGAATCGTCTATGAGTATACTCTGAGTGACATGAATTGGGTCTGCGGTGGGGGACGGACAGTTTGAAGCTCCGCCCCCGCTGTCAGATGAAAACATCAGTGAAATGAAATGGGTCTCATGTATGTGCCGCTGTATAAACCAATTTACAAGAAAGACACTTAAGCACTGACGTTACTTATTCATGAGATTGTAGAAGTTAATGGAACAAACGCACCAGATTCACCTCCTGTGCTTGTGCCTGTGTGTGTGTGACATGGATAATTTAAGAGATTTAGCAATAATGATAACGTGACACCAACTGGACACAATATAAAATTAGAAATGTGTGTATCATAAGATATCTCACGAACCAAGACGTCCCTGAGGAAAATGTTATTGCTCTTTCATGACTCTGGAGAATTACTGGAGCTCTCAGTTTTCATTTCATTTTTATATGTTTCCTCTAAAAAAAATATATATATATATAGTTCAGTCGGTCTCTCTTTATTTTAATGTCTCTGACTTCTGATTGCAGACTTTGGTGTCTTGGAAAATCCGAGCACAGTTGGCAAACCTAAGACGCTGAGATCTCTGCTAAAACTCTGGAGGAGTGACGTAAGATTACTGGGAGCTTTTTCTCTGGAGATGCAAGAGACCAAAGTCTCCATTTGATCTCTGTTAAATCTCATTGCTGTCCAGGAGAAACAATTGAGAACAGAATGTAACACAATATGGCTCAGTAAACATGTATGCATGTTTGTAAGGGAATGGTCTCATCATAGGCTGTTGTCCTTGAGATGAGGTCTTGTAAGGAAACACATCGTCTTACATCGTGAAGGTCATTGACCCTGCAGATATTTTGTGACCTTTAGTGCTTAAAGGGTGAAAATGGATCAGGAAAACACTTTTGCGTTGGGTGCAAAGTGTGTGGGTTATATAGTGGATTTGTGAGAAACCTGAAGTGTGTGTGTTCGTGTGTGAGTGTGCATGCGTGCATGCGTGTGTGTGTGAGAAGCGTTGTCATATTTTCCAGTTAAAATGTCGAAGTATCTTTAAAACAATTTAGGGTAACAAAACTCCAATGGAATAGGAAATCTAAGCTATTAAAAAACATATGTCTTATAATCTCATATGCAGATTCTTAATACACATAAATGTATTCTGATGATCTTACGATTTTGTTTCTGTTCGCAGTGGTAAAGTTTCTTTTTAAAACAATACTTAGTATTGAATACACAAAATCATTGTGTTACTTAATGAAATAACATTAAATGTCACGACACTAATGAATCATTCGTAAATAAGAAGGTTCAATATGTTTGCGTTTCCGCCACCCTCCTAACATGAGAATGTTTAAAAGCGTAATTCATTTCTATTTCTCTTCTGTGAAATATTAAAAGTAAAAGATAACTTCAAGGGATTCCAGAATCTAATAACTAATGGAGGTTTTTTTATCACGACTAAACATACTTACGGCAGATCTCGTCTTTACTCCTGCTATGTCTGCCACTATTAAAAACTATAAACTAAATGAAGTGTCAGTTTCTCTCTCTCCCAGAGCTCTTAAGAAAGAGATTCGCTCACAGATACAGAAATGTATCTACAGCACTGGATGCCTGGAGCTCTGGAGTTAAGGTTGGAAATCTTGTACTATCAAGCACAGAACAAATACTTACTAAATTAACATTTTCTGCTTTGGTCAAAGCGTTCATTAATGTGCATGAGAAATGTGTTAGCCAGATGTTACATATAAGACATTTAAATCAAGTATTACAGAGATGCTGCGCTCCTCGACCCACGTATGATGCTCTAAGAATACGCATATGTTTAAAAACAGCACATGAATATTCAAATCCAATGTATGTAAATCACAAACAAACAGGCCGTATATTGTATGCGTGACGCATTGCTAATATTCATTCTGAAAACTTTCTATTAATCGGCAGTCAAGTACTGTAAGCCGATGCTCATACATAATGAATTATGTTCAGACCTCTGGGGCCTAACACATAAAAAATACAGAAAGAACGCACACAAAAATACAAGTACAGCTTGCATCTGAATAAGATTTAACCTGATAGCTGTGCATATTGTAATTGTTTTTTAATCATCGGGGAATAAATTATTCATTTGCAGTCTGAACAGGTTCAGATTGAAGCTACCGCTGTTGTTTTTTCCAGAATTCGACTGACATTTTTTCCTTTTTTGTCTCGTATAAATCATCTGCCAGTTATTCATAACGTCTTTCTCTCATTGTTTTGGTTTATTTATAATAGATGTATTCATGTCCCTGGAACATTCGGATCAAGACGTGTTGGCAACGTGTCGTTTTTTTGCTTGGCAGCGCAAACTCGGTGTTTGGTGCAGTTTTTAGTTTCTCAGAAATTCGAAGGTTACGCACTATCCGGGCATTGAAATGTGCAACTGTGACGGCTAGAAGGAAAATCAAACAGGGTTGATAATGTGAAGAAAGCGTTGCTTTTTTATCCGCGGTTGTTATTTATAACAAACTCATTTAGTGAAGTTATGCTGGCATCTAAATGAGAAGTGATAGGTACAGTATTTACATTCAGAGTTGTTTGGAAACCTTGAGACCAGATGTTCAATTTAATTCTCTGAATCAGTTCAAACCGTCCACTTCGATTAATCGATTCATAACTCTGATTCAGTGTTTTATTTGCGTTGTCGCTCAGAACGGTTCACAGAAGTCTATGACTCTTATTTGTATATTAAAATGTCTTGGGAAATATATATGTTTATTACTTTTTCAAGTGTTGTTTTTTCCTTTCAGATCTTGTTTTTAAATAGATTTTCTACTGTATTTTACCTTTTGCATTTACCATTTTGAATCAAAATGGCTACAATAACTCAGTTCAAATAGTTGTTTTAGGTTTTATTTTCTAAGCTGAGTTTTATGCTCTAGATTTGATTTGTTCAGGTTTGACAACCAAGGACGCAGACACCGTACAGCTTGTCACGTACGCCGACCCCAGCGACAGACAAATAAAACATTTCTCAGAATTTAATACGGATCTAATTACCCATACATGTACAGTCAAACAGCACACACAAACTCATACGGTCCCTCGAGGGGCTTTAAAGCCCTCACTAGACACTGGCCACAGTCTCGAGTTATTTACCGCCGAACGCACCCAGATTCTCACCACTCAGATTCATTCACATCACCGCGGCCTCTCGCTCATTGTACCACAGTGCAGTATTTTATAGCGCCTGGACGGCACATAACACCAGCCAGTTATGAGGGTTAGTTAGCGGTTAGCCGCTCCGAGTGGCAGTGTTGGTCTTGGCCGGGCGCAGGCATAATTCTTGGCGCAGGTGCAGAAAGCAAGCTCAACTCTTGACATTAGTTGGCTCAAGGACTGAAAAACTGAGTGCATACGTACGGCCCTGAAGTTTCAATGAGGCTTTTGTTTGCTTTGAGTGGTCAGGTTGGCAGTGTGAGGGGAGGGTGCTAACAGACAATGCTAAACGTTCTTTTCTCATGTTTACAGTTCAGGACATTTTATTGCATTTCAGATATGAATTGTGCTCATTTTTCGTAGAATAAAGGGATTTTGCAATCGTTTTAAAGTTCCAGTGTTGAAATTTAGCGTCATCTAGTGGTGAGGTTGCGACCAACGGCTCACTCCGCCGCTCACCCCTCCCTTTCGAAGCACTACGGCAGCTGACAAAGGACAAAGATGTCGTCACGTTTTCCATTCTTTGCCGAAGTACATAACGTACAGTATTTATGAAACGCGTTCTGTAGAGCAGTTTGTCCGTTTAGGGCTACTGTAGAAACAACATGGTGAATTCCGTGCTAGGGGACCTGCGGTGTATGTAGATAGAAATAGCTCATTCTAAGGTAATAAAACATAATGCTTCATTATGTAAGGTCTTATAATGCATTTCTGTCAATAGGTCCTCCCAAAAATTACACACTGGACCTTTATTTTTTTCCGTGGCTGTTTATCTTTCAATAATAGTAGCTGCTGTCTTGGCCAGGACCCTCTTGTAAAAGAGATTTTAATCTCAATGGGTTTTTACCTGGTTAAATAAAATAATGAATGAATGAATAGTCACAGGCACTTATTGTGCGTACCGCATAAAGTAAAAAGTTCATACCATCCTGCCCTAGAAAAACAAATGGTAAATTGGTTAATAAGAGAGGGCAATTCCCCAATTAGAATGTTTTCTGCGCTCCTGATTGGTTGATTTTGATCTGATGTTGGAGCATCATTACACCATCCATTCCCAACGCAAATAAAGCTGAGCTTTCAGGTTGTAGTAAAGGCAAACACTTCCATTCTTTCTCACACCTTTTCAATTTTTGCGAAGTGACATGCAGTTACGCCCCGTGTTGCGGATAAGAATTTAAGTGACTTTCCTTCACCTCGGATCGACCACACGGTTTGATTTGCTTCCCAATGAGAAGAGCATACAAAATACTCTCAGGTCTGTGCGCTCCAGCAGGCGCTGCGGTTTCCGCCGTCCCTGCGTTACGGGTGACCTCTGCACTCTCCCCGCTTCTCATCTCCATCAAAAAGACAGATGGTGATGTCGGAGAACCGCAGCGGCGGGCGTTTATAATTCAACAGCTTTTTTTTACCCGCTCTAATATTAAAAGTTATTTTGAAACTGTGAAGGTCTGTAAAATGATTACTGTCT
The DNA here is from genome assembly GCF_024868665.1 of Triplophysa rosa. Lineage (NCBI taxonomy): Eukaryota > Metazoa > Chordata > Actinopteri > Cypriniformes > Nemacheilidae > Triplophysa > Triplophysa rosa. The sequence goes on from NC_079907.1 coordinate 2,319,352, forward strand.
CACTCTGCAGGCCGGATGGAGATTCTCCACGACGAGGTGACAACTTATCATATTCGCATTCTCCAGGTGCCTCCGCCTGTCAACAGAAGATTCAAATACTCGTGATTGGCAGGCTGACATTTTTACAATCTCAGGTGAGAATGTATGTGAGGGGAGAGCGATGCCTCCCAGAAACACTCAGGAACGCTGCGTTCCCTTTCCCTAAAGACCCAAACAGATGCACTTTAATTCCTCAACGCTTCATGTGTTAGTGCAAAAAAAGAGAAAAATCAAGATTCTGTGAAAGCAAAGGAGACATGATTTAAAATGCCCACAAGCATTACAAACATTTACCATGGTAACCATAGCTTACTGTATGCGTTCAGATATTAAGTCAGAAAATTGACATTCATTCTTTCCATATTTGTATGAATTTCCGTATTATTTTTTTATTTAACAATAGAACAATAACTGTTTTATGTATGGTATCTTGGCAGAAATTGCATTTACAGTAATAAATTCTCACCTGTTCTTCTGTCACACCCTATTTAACACGGGTTGAGGAAGTGTTTCATAATGCCGTTAAAACCTTACATGATGTTTTTTGCGCGTGTCCATAATACATTCTTTTCCATTTTTCAAAAATCACAAATAAATAAAACGCTGAGCATCTTAAGCAGCAATAAAAAACGCATGTCTTTGCGTCGGCACGGCTGTCATTAGACTATGAATTGCCTCTTTGCAAATAATGACTGCCGAGACTCCAAATCGTTTTAAAAAGAAAATATCAAAACGGTTTAAGCTACTTAGAAGGAATGGCAATTATATTTTAATATTCAGCCGAGCATATTTGCGTGCAGTGGGTGCGGCATGCATAACGCATGTGTGGCGCTGGTGGCCAGCTGCGTCTCCAGAAGAGAGCTTCAGTGGCGGGGGTAATTTAGAGACGAGGCAACCTGAGTGATGGCATTCTCAATGAGCAGGTAATCTACTGAGGATTCATCTATGGTTATGAGCTCCACGCCTCAGCCTGGCAACACAGAAAATACATCAAGACCAATTACGATATCAACTTTCAGTCTGATACCCTTGCCACGCAAGTGCATGTATTTCTGCCCCAGGCATTTCAAATTGCATCTAATTTGAAATCTTTGGGGTTTTAATTAAATTTTAGAATATATGGAATTCTTCATTAGTACCTGCGCTGAATAGGAGATTATGTGTCTGCCTCTGACTCTCTCTATTTTTCTCTGTCTGATGGTCTTCGGTCGGGTTTGGATTCGGCGTGGTGGTTTCTCGGTCCGGTTGAGTCTGCGAGAACCTTGAGTCGTTATCAAAAAGATGATGAATCCGTTGAGGAATAGGATGCATGGTATTTTAACGCGTTTTTATCTTAATGGAACTTTAGTTTTCATAGAGCAGTTCCCTCCAGCGACCAAATATTAAAAGTGTTAATGTGGTTGGATGTGCTTAGTAGCGTTATAGATGGACAGACGCTTGTATAAATACATGATTTTATACCTGAGAGGGTTTCTTGAGGCCTGTAATGTTCTGAAACTATGCAAATGTGCAATCTCAAGGCAAAAACTGAACTGTTTTACGATGCGGCTAATTTTGGCTAATTCGCATGAATTCGTACGATCTCATTCGTACGTTTTAGTACGATTTGCTTTCGCGCCAATAACGTTAGGGTTAGGGGCGGGGCTTCAGTATTGCTTTTATTCTAGTAATAAATTCTAGTGTTTGTACGATTCACAGTGGATAAATTTATAAATATAATTAAAATATTGTATACCCGTGAGATTGAATTTTCACTGAAACTGGAAGTTAGGGTGGAACATTTTATGGAGCTCCTCCCCCTTGATTTTGTAAAAATGAAAAATCCGTAATTGCCGATTTTTAGTGCTTTTAGTGCATAATGTGAATTTTTTGAATGTTTTGGAGCAGTTGGAGTATTTTGAGTAACATGAATGTCTTTGCATTTGCGTTTCAGGCCTAAAACAGTTTCCCATTGGCATTTTATGGCATCGTAGTAGCTCCGTTCACGTGCATTTTAAAAACACGATCATTTTGACATGACTTGCGTAGAGTTCGCTTTGTGCCCTAGAAAGTACGACTGTGCGCTTTCAAGTCATTATTAATGTATATCAAAGCGCTTTCGAGATGGAGAATCACATAAATGTATATTCATGCGACATTGCTGCGTGGCAGGTTATCTGCGGCTGACCCGAGAGGTGTTGCATGTAGAGAGGGAGTGTCCTCTAGAACAAGAGTGGCTTTCCTCTCCTGTCCTGTTAGTATGCAAAATGAGGCCCTCGCTGATGATGTGACTCCTGGAGCAGAAAGCGTAGCTTGTCGGGACTCACCCTCACCGTCTGAGATTACAGACGCAGCCTAACCTCCTGAACCTGGACACCACACACCGAGGAATACAGTGGCATTACACACGCGCCTCACGATCACGCTCCTGCAGGGGCGAGGGCTTAATAGAGACTTATGAAGAAACACACATTTCGTCTCGGGTTCTAAAGTTGTGAGGAACATTAAAGAGCTTTTTGGAGATTTGCAGCAATAAGCCGCAAACAGACACATTATTGGAAAGTAGAAAATATATAGTTTTCTAATATTGTTTTGGACTGTAACATGGCTTTGTTTTGTTCCTAAAAACGCTGAGTTGTTTAACAACACATGGCTGGGTTAAATGTGGACCTTTTCTAGGTTCATTTAAATCTACAGTCGAGTTTGTCAAAATTTGATCTAGTTGTGGAATGAAACAACCCAGTGTACAGTACAGTGTACACTTGGGTTATCACAACTGGGTTATTTTTAACCCATAGTTAGGTCAAAATAGTACGAACTCAACCTTTAGGTTAAATTAAACCACAAAATATTCATATTTGACCCAACCATAAACCAGGATTTTTGGCTGATTTTTGTACCGTTTATAACCCAACGGTTGGGTTTGTCCCTTTTTGATCCAACCTTACTGTATTTTGTTGTACTTTGTTGTGATAATTGATTCTTAAACTAATCATTCTTTTAAACATTACCATGATTTTACCATAGACAAAGTATGTTGTTAGGCCAAACCGTGGGCTGTTTATATACCTGTATATATTATATTAATATATTATAGTGTTATATTATATAAAAATATTAATGCTCAATTGAATACTGACCAAATATTTTACTGAAGATGTTCTCCTAAAAACTTCATTTGTAACTTAAACTTTTTAAACCGGTCCATTGAAGTGATTTAGATGAATCAGATCAAAAATCAATGTAATGTAATGTAAATGTAATGTCTTCTGGCCTTAACTTACCTTACCTTGATTCACAATAGCAAGCTTATAATAACTAGAGATGCTCCGATACAACATTTCTCCACCGATACCATAGCCGATTATTCAGAGTGATATCTGCCAATACCGATTCTGAAGATTAAATTAATATTTCTTAACTTTCAGAATATTATTAATTCATATAATGACTATTAATATTGAACATCAAACCGGTGATGTGTCTTAACATTTTCTACATGCAGAGAACAAATTCATTGCATTTTCCTGTCCTCTTTTGATTGACAGGATAAATATCGGCCCTGATCATCGGCTGTTCTAAAACTATCGGCCGGCAGTGTGAAAAATTGCTTTCATCGACCGGTACCGATTGTTGGCCGGTACGTACTGTATATCAGTGCATCCCTAATAATAATTATTTATAATTTGAGCTGTAAGGTATGATTTTGTGGAAAATGTTTTGACTTCATTTGACGTAAAGAAAAGTATGTTAAGTAACCTGCAATTTGATGTTTCCAACACGGAAAGCGATAGAGAGGTGAAAGTTATGTTTTGTAAACATCAAATGTTGTCAGGCAAACAGTCAAAAAAAGGTGTTTTTTGTTCAGTTTAAAGACCAAACAGCTCAGTTTGTGAGTGAGAATAGCAGACCAGACAATTAGCGCTGACTTTACATATGTAAACAGGCGGTGCTGATGTTTTACATTCACAAACAATCACTAACAGATCTGACTTCACATTGCTTGTAGAGTCAACAGCTTCTGACACGCTAAAAGCAACAAAGCTAAAGCTTTGTTTTCCAACAAGTCTATTGAAAGTCTGTCAGGTTCACTTGAAGAACTGATAGTGGACTCAGTTGGTTTATCACTGATGTTTCCGGTTTGAATACTTGAATCGATGAGGAGGCTCGCTGGACTTATTTGCTTTTTTTTGGAAGCTGGTTGAACCATAAACAAAAAACAGTTATCGAGCAAATACATTAAAATCAGCTTTGAAATCTTGTATTATTTGTTTTTAATGAGCGAATGAAGACATTTCACTGAACAGTATGACTTATTTTATGTTTCACAGCTTTGTACAATATTCAGGCCTGGTGAGATGATCTCATGATCTGAACATCTACATGTCGTGACCCAGCATGAACTATGGATCTAGAATGAAATATACATTTAAATTGAGCTCAATTCGGAGCGTTCGGGAGTGGAGGGGTTGAGGATGTCGAGTGCAAATGGGTGGATTGTGGGAATGAATGTGAAAATGATTAACTCTCTCATCCTCATTAATGATGCATCCTCTCGTAAAAGAGCCAGGTAGCTCCTCTCAGCGAGAGAAGAGGAGGAGAGAACAGGTTCTTAAAGGGGCTCTGATGGTCCAATTCACCGCTAAGTTTTTAATCACCTCCCTTCGGCGCCGAGGGAGAAGGGTGTTGTGATTCGTCCCCTGTGATCTTCTGGGGTTGGGGAAATGAAAGCTCCCCTCTCGCGGTAATCATTAGAGGCCACGCTGACTTAACGCAAGATCTTTCAAAAGCTCTCACGCCAGACATGAAGAGAGATTGCGGTTAAAGGATGGTTGTTAATAATAATAATAATTTATATATATGACCGTATGAAAGCGAGCCGAACCTTTAAAGCCAGAATTACACGTACAGTAAGATGTGTTTTATGTCGAGGCATGATTAAAAACGGTGAACGTAGATGCAGTAAAAGCGATTATAGAAACGGCACCTGTTCGAATACAATAAAGTTTTGAGTATTGAGTGACGTACCGACAGCTGCTTTAGTTCATCGTATAAATGGCTCGTCCGCCAATTTTCACCCGATGAGATCACCGTTTTAGAGCGACCCCAGCTGCACTCTTCCCATTATCGCTCTTCAATGATTGGCTAGCGGTTCCTCCATAAATATTTGCCATAACTGCGCACATAAAGCCACACGATTGGTTTTGCCTGATCAATACAGACGAACGCCCTCCTGGCCAATCAGACGCGGCCGGCTCCCCAATGGGCAGTAGCGGGATAATCTGTTTTGAGGGTGAAGTTAATGAGCTGTAGCGCCTTTACTGCGTGTTCCGCTCCTCGCAGGGATACGATTTCAGACGGTGTACTCGAGCTTGATTCAAACAATTTACACTGGAACTCCGGCAGGCTGGGAGGTCCTGACCCCTCACCCCATGTTTTAAACTTTTCATTAGGCGCTGAAGATTACTGGGCTCTGGCCCACCTGAAGTTGTCTAAGTGAGAGGCAATTTCCAGAGCTGGCCAGTGAAATGATTTTAACCTCGTGAGACCAAGGCAACTCTGTCGGGATCATTTAGCGTTACCCTCGGCCCGCGTACCAAACTGCAGTACTGAGGAGTGAGTACATGTGAGGGGGTTTGGGAAAACATTACAGCCTGTGGTTATATTAATAGTAAAGGTTATAAAGAACCATATTCTGATTTAGTCTTGGTCTTGAGTTTGCTTTATGGTATTTACATGGAAAATTTCTGAGTTTCTTTGATCAATGGCTTATAGGTTCATTAAAGCACTACTTTATTAAGAACTGTAGATAATAAATTCTTTGTGGAACTTTGAATGGTTCTCCTTTGACATTTGGCTTTACAGACTTTTTTAGTTTTAACTTGTCTGAAAAGACTATTTGAGTAATTGGTCTACTTTTAAGCATTTACCCAAAGATAAAGTTTGTTATTCTGTAGTACTTTGCAATTAATCCATAGCAGAAAATATATCAATCCCTCTTGGTTTTAGAATGTATAGTGACATTATATATTATTTATAATAAATTAAGTTGATTATTATTTTGATTAGTAATAATTGTATTAATTTAATTTACTACTACTAGTACTACAACTAATAATAATAATAATGATATATATATATATATACTGTATATAGTTTTTACAATACTTTTTTAAATAAATTCATGTCATTTACAACTTAAGGCCATTTTCTATGTTCCTATGTACCTCTTTTATACTTATTTTTATCTACTTTTACTTTTAAATACCGGCAAGTTAAGGTCCTGCATTTAAGTATTTATTTAATGTGATGCCAAAATTATGTTTGTTTGTTTTACATAATGACACATTTGCTTTTATCTTATATTTAAATCACTTATATCTTAGATTATTCTCCTCATAGTAATAATTTTACTCTATTTTATACTTTTTATACTAAAAAAGTATATAAACTTTTTATATTAAAGGTTCAGAATGAGCATAAATGTTATCATCGTATTCTTATAAGTACAAATTATTTAAGATGAATTATATCGCTCAATATATGTATTGTCCTTTATTTCTTATTTGCCCAGGTAAAAAAGTGCACAATAATACACCTAACTGTACTTAAAGTACTCTTTTTTTTCATTCACTGATTTAATACTTAATATGCAAAAAATACGTTTTTAGTACTTATGTACTAAACTGTGCTGTTTTGAGACACCAAGTACAAACAAATGATATTTTTGGTTAGAGCACCTTAAGTACATTATCAAAGTGAACATACTTAGAGCACTTTTTTGTACCTGAGTGTCTTTATTTCCTCTTAAGAAGCAACTCGACCTCACTGTCATCCGTGTCAATGGCCTATTCTGGACTTGCAGAGCCAGAGTCTCCTGTGAGGACAAAACAGTGCATGGATTCACCTCTGACTCTTTTGATTTTTGTCGTAAAACGAACATGCGCTCGTCTAACACAAAGAGACCGCTAACCACTCGTTGACGTTTCGGCGGTGATGCAGTCATCTCAGATGCAGCCGGTCGCTGCGTTGGACAGTAATTGATCAAGTCTGGAGTGGAAGGTGAAGAGACATCTCAGCAGGAAAGACCGTGACGAGAGCTGTTGATCTGCTCCACGTGTCATCTCGCATTACACGCTTTAAACAGCCTCTGCCACTCCTCCTGTTTAGAGCTACACTCGCGTGGACATTAATATTAATACGGCACAAAATATAAAGCAGCAGGTACCTGCATACTGATAGAAGAGAGGGAACAAAAAGTGTGGGGTGTTTCTGCTCGGTTTTCGTCTGACATCACGATCATTTCAGATGTTTGAATGATGAAGGAGATCAATGTAAATTTGAGTGGTGGGAGGCATTTTTAGTGCAAGTTTTCAAGTTTTTTTAGGAAATCGGCCATACTTTTGACTTGTGTTTGCAGTTTATTTTGCCATTTAGACCGGACATGTTTATGGCCACTATACAAAACCAACCAATCGTAGTCTGTTTAGACATTTAGTCTAATGTTGGGTTGTTGCAATCCATTGTTGGGTAAAATATGGACAAATCCAACCATCATGTTTATATTAACCGCTGGCTTGGTTAAACCCCAAATCTCTTTTTTCCAACTGATGGTTGGGTCCAATGTGATGTCCAACCATCATTTCAAACAACCCAGGAGTAAAACTGAATATTCCTCAATGATTTGATGCCACTGACCTAGAAAGCTTTTGCAAATCCATTGATTTGTTCTTCAAGAAGCGTTGCTTCCGTCTCCATGTCTTGTCGTTCTTACGATGATGTATCAGACATGCATTGAACGGACTATGGGCGGTCTGTGGGCGTTCAGACTGTTAAACTCCCATCATCGGTGCCCTTCGCACAGAACCTCGCTGGCAATATTGAAGATCAGGTTTGCAGTTTTACAAAACGCGTGTAGCACTTTCTCTGACCGCCATCTGCATCCCTGTTGAATAACTGTGACACGGAACTTGGCACATATTGTTTTAAGTAGATTCCAGCATGCGTAACCGAGAGGGAAACAGGGATGGGGAGGTGATTGGATGTGAATGGCAGCACCGGCCCTCAGGCGGTGGCTCAATGTTGATAAGGAGATTAGTCTCTGTAGAGCCTCATCGTTCCACGCAGAGAAATTAAAAGCTGCCAGCTCCTCTCTCACCTGTCCCTGTGACAGCTCTCTCGGCCCTAATCCCTGTCCTACTCCAAAGAAGCATTTATTAAGAAATTAAGAGGCCTTGTGTCAGCCCCGAGCTCCGCCTCCCCTCCCCTCTCCGTCAGGTTGGTCTTCAAAAAGTTGTCTGGATAGCAGTGACAGGGTGATTATCAATGAAAAATTATTTAACATCACCGCAGGGCCTTTCCTCTGACAATGCCTAATAAGTCACAGGGGTAGATATCAATCAAAGCGAGTCGGTGCGGTTGTAGTAAATATTCCCACAAGTTCAGGCAAATTACCTTGATTATGTGGAGGCTCGGCATGGGGCGGCTGTAGGGGAGTGGGTGGGTTCGGGGAGGAGAAAAAGGTGTGTGCGTGTGTGTGTGTGTGTGTGTGTGTGTGTGTGTGTGTGTGTGTGTGTGTGTGTGCGTGTGTTTGTATGTGTGTTGGATGAGTTTAACAGAGAGGAAGCAACTGGGTCTGTTTGCTAATAAAGCCAACAGCATCTGAGAATCAATTAGAATGAAAACACTTACTAGAAAGCGACTTTGCTTCTTTGTATTTTTTGCTTTAGAGTCATAGTTGGGGTGTCAGTTTATTTCAATGTTGTTTAATTAGGTCAATTTGTTTACTGATCAGTCGATGCAGCATTCCAGCTGTGCAAAATTGTGCAAATGTGCATTCAAAATACTTTTAACTGTGCACCATATATACATTTATGTTCGCTTTCTAGATCAGTGTCATCTATCGTGTTGCTTGACTAAATGTCTTATAGTCTTAAGAAAGTTATAAACCAATTCAGTACAGTTTCAAGGATAATCAAATTTGCTATAACATCATGGATTGTATTCTTTTCTGTATATATTCTGTCTGTGTATTCTATATATTATTCTACATATTCTATATGTATGGAATCTATACAGTATGTGTAAATACATTATTTAATCATTTAAAATGATTTCTTTCATTTTCCATGTAAACAATGCAACATTTATAGAATGCAAAAAGCACATGCATGTAAATGAATGTGAATTTAATTATATAGTTTATTTATAAGTTTAGTGTTTTGTCCATTTTGTAGCATACATCTTAGATTTGAGCGGCCAATACTTTACAAATATGCCATCCCGACATCACTTTTGGCCGCTACTTTGTATATAAGCAAAACGCACAAACAAAGCCACTTGTGGTTAAGCATCATAGCGATTGTACCACAGGGGTTTCAGGGCTGTTACCCAAAGAAATAAAGAGTATCTAATTTATCCTCTTCACATAATTGATAAATTAGCAGCTATCAGCTCGCTGTCGCTCAGATAATCCCCCCCCCATCTCCCTCCCTTTCGTCACCAAATTTACCCCACGGCAAAACTCGCCCAGCCATTTGAAAATTACACTTTTGGACACCTCAAAAGCTGACCGTCATCTTAATGATTCAAACAAAGTCCTGAAATAGCGTGATTGACACATTTAGGGCTGTGAAATTCTCACGTCCCACAATGCCAAGCGTTCTCCTTTATGTTCTTCCAGCCACGGAGAAAGCGTTCTTGTGTTGCTGCCATTCCTTCCTCTTCTTCCAGCATCTCTCCGCCTCGGGCCAAAGACTACCCACATCGTAATCAGTCCAAATTAACCACAAATAACAACCGGTGCTAGCGATACGGGCCTTCGAGTGAACCGCCTCGCTCTGATTAAATGGGGTTTCGGGGCTTATTTCATTGTTATAATTCGGCGTCGAATTTGGGCAAATCGGTAATGGAGAAAAGAATGGATTTGAAATAAATCCCTTGTAACTAATCACAGTACACAAATGCGTTCGCCTAAAGGAAGCCCGGCCGGGGTCTGGCGACGTAATGAAAGCAAAGCTGTTAATGTGGTTTTCTTCTGTTAAATTGATTCAGGAATTTCGAAGAGAACATTATCTAATGAATTTACTCTGAATAGAAAGCAATTAAAAGGACACATCAGGCTGATTAACCCCAATGTCACCCATCAGCCACAATTGATGTACACTTTTAAATGATTTTCATAAGGAAAACTGGAGCAGATTTGCTTTCATTCTGCCCTCGACTAATCCAGACAAATTAATGAACAAAAAGTTAATTTCTGTGATGACCCTGTTCCTCTTTGACCTGGATTACTCTGCTTCCTGACGTTGTCCGTGTCACGGTGTTAAGGACTAATCGGCTTTTTTTCTTTCAATTCTCGCATGCCGTCCACTGTAAACAAGCTTCGAATGAGCTCCTCGCCCAATTTGTTTCCCCTCTCTTCTGGAATGAGTTGACAGCCTCTGATAGCTGGAATTGGCCTTATTATATAATTAATAAGCTTTTCTCTTTCTCTTTGTGGTATGACCTATATTCATCAGCTTGTGCTAATAGTTCATCCTCTATAAAATGTTTGATTTTCATTTTTAATTGAGTTGAGACACTTGCCCGCTTAAAGAAGCTCTCCTTTTGCTTCCGAAGAGCCAATAAGCGTGAATTAATGAAAGACGGGAGATGAGCTATTTACGCTGGGTCTTATTAAAGCACCTGACACAGCAACATGCAGCAAAAGAATGGGTGAGTCTTACCAGGCAGAGGAAAACCGCTATTGAACGATAGATAGAACGAACGATAGATAAAATCAATCTGTCAAAAACCTTTACAGTAATATAGGCTTTTTCTTAATATGTCTTGGGTTAACCTGGTTCTTGTGAATGTCAAATAAACAAATACAGCGTACATTTTTTATATGGAATATGCAGGTTCTGTGTGAACGATCCACTTTCGAAAGAAAAATGGGGCACGTGGAGTAAGAATATGATGATTATAAAATGTGGTTATGTAATGCCAACATTAATGGGTCAGTGACGCAACGTTCATTTTTTTTGACAGACCTAATTTATGACGAAAAAATGACATTTTATATATAGCGATCTTATTAAAAGGCTGCATAATTCATTTTATGTGGCATACGAACATGATGGATATAAAATGCAAAGGCTGACTTTTTAAGGTGCTTGATTTTTTTCATTATACCACACATGCATTCAAAGTGCAAAAAAAAACATAATCATACTTGATGGTTTTACTATTTAGACGTTTTAAAGTGATTTTTTGGGGGGTAACACTTGCAATAAGGTTAACTTAGGTAAAAATGCCGTATACGTACGTTCCGTGTTGTTTCAATTGTAACATTTACTAAAAATGCTCAATTCAAAAATTACATCCGTTAACATTAGCTAATGCACAATGAACTAACATGTGCATACAACTCTCTATTTATATTAACAAAGAAATGCTGTAAAAATAACGCCGATTGATAGTCCGCTAAACCATTAATGTTAATGGATGCTCATGGACCTTATTGTAAAGTGTTACCGTTACTTGTGTTTTTATATATAGTCTATTTTATCATCCTCTGGATGTCCATGTTTGCTATTGACTCTTGTAGAAAAGCAACAGATACGCGCGTGAGAAAACACTTTCTCGTATTATGCTCATTAAACTAAAGTGGGGTATCGGGCCAGCGTGTGAGCACGAGATGATCGGCGCGCGCGCGTATCCTGCACGAGGCCAAATTAAAACGTTTTCAGCGCTCACCGCGGTGTCATATTGACTGCGATTTCGCTACCAGTGGCTCGATACCGGCCGAAAATCGATGGGCAGGGAGAAGTTTGGCCCGCATCTTTTTTCCACTTGACAAATCCTTTAGCGAGCAGCTAGTTTATTCAGCGCCCGCTATGGCCATTAATGCCCGTGTCATGTTTTTCTGCACTCATCTCCATGGCCTGCTGATAATGATTTTGTATCATGTTAGGCTTGTCATGCCTGTCAACTGTGCAGAACCATTTGACCAGAAGGAGGGGAAAACGCAGGCCGGATTATTGATCCCTGCTTCTCCGTGTCACTTGTTCGCCAGGATTTAGCTATTGATGAGGCAGAGAGGGGAAACAAGCTCGCTCCCCGGTGGCGACTTGCTTAGGAGAGTAAAAATGCAAAGTCGAGGGAAAATATTCAGCTGGAGTCCGAATCCCAGGGATTCCTCCATCGATTGGAATGCCTTCTTCGTGTCGCCATCCCTCCCTCTCTTTTTGTCAGGGAGACAAATCGGTGAGGTTTGGGAGGTTTATTCGGCATCGGGGCAGGTCGTGGCTGTACATGATGGATTCTTTTCACGGGATGAATTAGATTCAGTTTGATTCGCGTGCTGTCAAGACTGCCGATATGCGTGTGCAAATTAATAGCGATTATCAAATGTGACCACACGCAGGAATACTGTCAGGAGTTTATTCATTATTTGACATGAAAGCGGGTATTTATCCGTTATGAAGATGCATGTCAAAAGGTCGTGTGAATAATACGAATAGCCCGTCTTAATTACAGTCGTATCTTTTTTTTCCGTGAGAACCATACTTTCCCAACAAAGAATTACAGAAGCGTGTTACCATCTTTAGGTGCAAATGCATTAGCATTTAAAGAAAACGATACAGATGTTTGTCTGATGACATGTTTCAAAACTTACCCCCCAAAAAACTCTGGAAAGGGTTTTATAGAATGGCCCAGTGGAAGGCGATTGTCCGGTGAGAATATAAAAACTCCATCTAATTCATCATGTAATTCTCTTTATGTCACGACTCTCCTCTAATCTGATGCAACTTTCCAGAGCTTGAAACTCCAGCATTTAGAGTGAAGGAAAAATGCACTTAAAGTGATAAAAATCCACCTCGCAGAATGGGGAAAAAAATATACGCCGTTATAAAATAGGGGCGAGGGAGGCGGGATATGTTATATCGTCTCTCCCTCCGTTTCGGTCAGTATCATTCACAAACGTCAATCCTATACTCTGATACTGTATTCACCACATCCAGTGCTAAGATTACATTTAGATATGGAGGAGTCTCTCAGTTTCAATCCAGCTTATCTCCTCCTCAACACAGCACAAACAAACCCTTCCTCTTCAATTCTCCACTCTTACACCTTTCTGTTCCTATAGCATGGCGGGTGCACGGGTCATGTGTTGCTATGGGGGTCACGTGCAACCTAAACTGCCCCAAACATCATCAAACAGACGCTGACTGTCCCTGTTGTGCAGCAGATCTAAGCTGGAATCTAGATGTATATGGTAGAAATGTTGAAAAGTATTTTCTTCGCTCTTGATGCAGTATGTGCATACGCTGAAGATGCTGCTAAGCTCCTCCCACGCTTGATCTGGGCCATTTATTAAAGCCAAACTTCTCATTCCTAATGTTTAGTATTTAGTGTCATTTCATGTAAATACTGTTACACAGTATAGACCACTTTGGACGACGTAATAAACGCTAATAAACGTTTGAACATAATACAACCAACAGAATGTTTATAACCAATTTAAAATGTTAAACAAATACCTTTAAGATTTAATTATGATTAAAATAATAACAATAATAATAATAATGAATACATTGAAAACGGAGATGCTTCTAGACAGTGTTTACATCTTGCGAAGTGGTCTATTAACACAATCTCTCTCTCGCGCGCGCTCTCGTTCTCTCTTTGTATACATATACTGTATATACACTACCGGTCAAAAGTTTCAGAACACTTACTAATTCATATTTTATTCGTATTTTATACACATTTTACAAGAATTGTCAGTTTAATTACACAAATTACTGATGTAGTTCGCATCTATTCTGTGCTCTTATTGGCTGCCCTTTTTTTGTTATTCAGTCAAAATCATCCATTTCAAATCCATTTTTATTAAATAACTTGTATTTTTTCACATTTGCACATTTTTGTTTTTTTCTACAAAACTAATTTCAGATCAAAACCCCTTTACAACAATGAGAAACATTTCACTCAAATGTTCTAAAATTTTCACTTTAGAAAATGACTTTAGCTGGGTTTTCACATACTGGGTCACATATGGTGGCCAACAATTACGACCACCCTAATGATTGACAGAGTTTCAGCCAATCATAACAGAGGTCATTTGCATACAGGAAATCAGCCCGTGTCACTGTAAAGGTTAGGGAGAGGATGAATCACAGCTGTTATAGGGGAGGGAAGGAAAGACTTTTACGTGGACTTCAGCTGCAAAACATTAAAAGGCTACACGCAACCTATTTAATTGTCAGAGCGAGCAAAAACAGAAATGAGGCGGCAGTGACATTGCTATATTTCAATAAAAACACAGGAAGGTATTGCGCGCCCTGAAGGAGTGACATCACGTGACCCCCTGCCTGTGTTTTTAGATGCTTTTAGTGAAAGCATCTTCCTGCACATCTCTTTCCGCATTCGTTCTTTTCCTCTGTTCACATTCGTTCTATTTTTAATGTGCGTGAAAGCCTGATTTAAAGGGACACTGGGGGGAAGGGGGTTTGCAGCAGGGCCAAACTCTGCCCCAAAAGAGCCGCCCCTTTAAGAGAGCATCTGTTGTGTTGAAGGACATTATCCAGTCCAGGACATTAACGTGTTTGTGGGTGGAAACAGAAAGAGAAAACCCTTTTCCGTACGAGCACAAAACTCGCACGTGCGTGCGCGTACCCGACCCTAAGCGAAAAACAGATGTCATAACTCATTGACATAATGCTTAAATTAAATACAGAAATGTGCTGCATGCTTGTGTTTCTAATCAAGTGTTGTTTGCAGTACATTTAGAGTTCATTACATGAGTTAATGACCTTGTAAAAATGTGGAAACAAGTTTAGCAAACCCACACTTGTAAACTGCTGCCTCAGTTAAACTAAGCCTGGCAGAGGATATATGATGTAGCAAGAGTCATTCAAACTAGATGCCAATCACATTTCAGATGTTTAATCGGGTTACTCGACCCGACGTGCTTCCGACTTCAGGACGAAACTTTTTGTAGATCCGCAGGGTCTTGAAGTGTCTCGTGTGTTTTTGCAAGGCTCTAATTATTCTTTATGGCGTAGATGGATTTCTTGTTAACCTTCAGAGTTTGGGACGTTCCGCGGTGATGTCAGCCGAGGTGCGGCGTGTTTAGATTTTACGGGCCGATAGACGGAGAACAGGAAATGACAAATTTAAGCTGACCACCACGACTCCATCCAAAAACAAATATTTGAAGAGGAACGCAATGAGATAATGAGGTGTGCAAAAACGTCGCTGTGATACATGTGCTGTGAGCGAGGAAAGAATTCGTTTTACGAAGCATAAATGAGACAGAACACGTTTACAGAGTTGAGACCTTGACGACGGCCCTCGTGTAAACGTTACACTGCTCTGTTTTAACAAATTCAGAAATACGAATTTACTGTATGAAGAATGAATAAGAATGGCAGAATCAGATTCTGTGATTGTAGTCAATTGCAAGTAAAATGCTCGATGTCTTAAAAGTGATGTAAAAACACAGCATGTTTCAGTGTTTGTTGAGGTGGCAATGCTCTTCTGTCTTCCACTCCTGTGCTGTTTGATATCCAACAGAGGGCAGTGCAGTTTAGAAGAACTACACACACACGCGCACACGCACTCACACACACACACGCGCGCGCACACACACACACACACACACACACACACACACACACACACACAAACAGACTGTGGGAAATACATGAAAAATGATACCTTTAAAATTCAGATGTCCATGAATTTGTTGCATTTGTAGCTGAATTAGAAAAGCACCCAAGTTTAATTCCTTGCAGTGTCACAAAGGTTATATTTTATACATTATGTCTTTTTGATACATTATGACAAATGCAATTATAAGTGTCTGCTAAAAATATTTAAAATCCCTTTACTTAAAGAAATGACTATTGAGCCTAAAGCTCTTTTTTATCTTAATGTTTGCACATTTGGCAGCCACTTAAATGATGTAAATGTCAAAGCTGTGACCTTGACGTTGCCAACTCTATGCCCTACCAGCTGAGCTATAGGAACTTACATACACTTTCTATATTGTAAGACAACTTCATGATATTTTTATGTAACACTTTACAATAAGGTTGTTTATTCTGACGTCAGCAAACGCGATGGTTGATAAACAACGTGAACAAATAATCTACAATACTTTTACAATATTTATTATTCTACGTGTATATTTGGAACATTACAAGTATCTGTTACTGTAACGTTGGTTAATGCATCAAAAATCAATATATTTTTAACCATCATTTGGTTGATGCTGTAAATGTTTTTTTATGTCGATGACACCTAATGCACTAACTGTGTACAACCTTATTGTCAAGTGCTTCCATTGTAGAAGTATTTTAGTGAGTGTAGCGTCACAAAGAGTGTCGTGTTTTTTTCACCCCTGCTCACAGCATTTGTATGTATATATACAGCAGAAGTGTGGACGGGGGGAGCTGGTGGCCGCGCGGGCGGACAGGTAGATGAAGAATGACCCGTCGTCACACGTTGATTTCTGAGATTGCTAATGATGCCCGGACAGCAAGACTGGAGCCGACACTAATGAAAGGTGCAGCAACTCTGGAACCTCCAGGGGTTCGATTTAAGAGCACAAGAGAGAGAGAGAGAGAGAGAGCGCACGAATTAACACACAACCACCAGAGCTGCGGGGAAAATGGGCTCTAGCATCCCCCTTCTGTAATTTTTAAGACGTTTTTTTCTCCAACCTTTCTTTTTTAAACACACTTTTTGGGGGGTTGGTGGATGGGATTCACAGATGATATTCTTCAGGGGCACGTCTGTGCTCCGCGAGAGAGGCTGGAGTGTATTTCTAGATCTGGATGCTTTAGTGTAATTGCATTAAAGCTTGTCGTTGTTAAAAACTCTCTCTCTCTCTCTCTCTCTGTGGATTGTGCTATTTTCTGCTGAGATCTCGACACGTTCAATAGCATCAGGATGCTGTTTCTTGTCCTTTTACGCACGGCGCTGTTCTGCCACATGACGGGCTCAATTGTGCAATTACCTTCTGTTCATTACAACAGATGAGTCGGAGAGACCGCAGAGAAGTTCATAACGGTCTACCGTGTGTGATCATCGATTATAATAATCACAATAAATAATTAACTTTAGGTCGCACGGCCATTATTGGAGGTGGGGGTGGCGTGGTGACGAGGACCCACCAGAATTCTCTGTGCTGAGGCTCATTCATAGGACTCTGGGGAGAGGGGACGCTTACACAACATTTGTCCCAGTCCCCATAAATTTACATCTTGTATATAATGCTGCGAGTGACACGGTGACCTTTACTGTTTCTCCCAAATATGCAGGAAATAACTATTTCTTGGTATGGGTAAAACTATTTTTAATAAAAATAATGCAGTTATACTTTAAAAGTAAATGACCTTGTTTTTATTAACATCAAGATTTAATGTTAAATCGTGTTAAGGGGAAAGTGCATTTTTAAAGCGCTGTCACTATTTTCTTTGATTTTTTTTCTCTTCTTTTTTAGTTCTCTTTTAATAATGCATTTTTGAAAAATTTAATATTTTTTTACAAATTTAACAAAAGTCTGAAAGAGGTTCTTCACAGCGATGCCATATACACTCTTAAGAAAAGGTTCTTCGATGCCATAGAAGAACCTTTTGGTTCCATAAAGAACCTTTAACATCTGAAGAACATTTCTGTTTCACAAAAGGTTGTTTGTGGCAAAAAAAAAGGTTCTTCAGATTGTAAGAAAGAGATGGTACTTTGTGGAACCAAAAATGGGTCTCATATGGCATCGCTGTGAAGAACCTTTTAAGCGCCTTTATTTTTAATCGTGTAAGAACATTTTTTGGTTCACCAAAGTGGGTTTGGTTCACTTTTTTTTACATTTTTACAATGTAAACAACTTTTTTCATTAAAGACGGTTTTATCGGAAGCACGCACTGGCCCGAAGTTAACATCCGATCTGTGTTTGGTTATAATGTAACAATTTATTTTGGATGTAATTTATATTAACTAACCTGAATTATATTCATATTTTATTGTGTATTAATTGTATTAAATTAAATTCAAACTAATCATTTTTGAGGAAGTTTGGCCCACATAACGATTGTAAATGTTGAAGCTGAAACCGTCTAAGAACCTTTATATAGATTCTTGATGGAAACATTCAGCCAAAATTTGTTCTTCTATGGCATCATGAAGCATCTTTTCAAGAATATAAGCAAGCATAATCATAAAAGAATGAACACAATGCTGTTTCTAATAGTTTTGGATAAAGTCAGGACATGTCTGTTTACGGTCTGTAAATTCTTATTTTATCGTCCATCGACAGGTGCGGCGAGCGGGTTCCAGTCACTTCACCGTCACGTCGGAGGCTCAGTTCAGCAGGCTTTGATGGTCACCTCTCGTTGGCCTCTTAGCCTCCCGCCCGGCCCGTCTCTCCACCTACAGGGTGTGTGGCTCTCAGATACCGCCCAGAACTCCAGGAGAGCCGGATAGACACAGGAGAGAGAGTCTTAGAGATAGGCTTGTCCTTTAGTCTGCACTGACCTATCCAATTCCCTGCACTTCTGTCCGTCTGCCTTTGAACCTCTGACATCAAGTGACCGATCACCATGTCTCAGCAGCTGCGCTTTACTGCATCTAATACAGACACATGCTGTTTTAGCCCCTTTCCAGCGAGAAAGATAATGAAAAATAATATTTGTTTGGCGGCGCTAGCTTTATAATGAAACGGATGCCCTTGACCGAGGGAGAAATAGGAAAGGCCTGTTTCTGATCGGTGTTTGTGGGTCAAAACATTGTTTTATTCCTCAGCGATTTTTAGATGCGACCGCATGTTCTATACTTCCGTTATACTCCCAGCTTGACTTCTGGCCGGCATGGGAAGCGTGCGTCTCGCTGTAATGCGCGTCTTGTTTTAAATTCAGAAAAGAAAAGAGGCCACATGTGTTCCGCCGAGCGGGGTAACTCGCCTAACCTGCGCCGCTTCTGCTTTCCCATTGAATAAAATATAA
This sequence comes from Triplophysa rosa, assembly GCF_024868665.1. Classification (NCBI taxonomy): domain Eukaryota; kingdom Metazoa; phylum Chordata; class Actinopteri; order Cypriniformes; family Nemacheilidae; genus Triplophysa; species Triplophysa rosa. The sequence continues at coordinate 2,338,362 of NC_079907.1, forward strand.
CCGGTCATGTCCCGCGATAAATAATATATTTCTGATTATAGATGTAGCTACTTTCAGCGCGCAACGCCAAATCCACAACCGTGAATTTCCTTATGTTTTTCCATTCGAAATATTTCATGTAACAGCCATTGCCCACCCTATACAAAGATATGAATTATTAATTCTAAAGGACTGGCTGGCCAGTTGTTTCTCAAAGAACAGGAGATCTGTGGTCAGGGACTGAAATACTCTTGCTTTTCCTTTGGAAAAAAGTGTTGACCTCTTCCAGCATAGAAGTCGGCCATGTTGGTTCCTCTTTGATGGTCTTTAAGAATCGTGGCCTCACAAGGTATGAATTTTTAAACTTTCACATGCGCCGCAGCAAGCCAATGTGTTTCATGCTGTTTTGCATTAAATTACATAAACCTGTGTGGCATTGTGACTTTAAAACCATGCACTTCCCCATAAGAAAGAAAAATCACAAGTGAGATCTCTTTAATATCTCAATTGTTTCTCTATAGACATCAGTGAGATTTGTCTAGGATGTTTCTTCCGAGAACATCTCACAAATGTCTCCATTAGAGTTTTACAAGAGATTTTAGCGATGTCACACATTTCAGATTTGCCAAGTCTGCAATCAAAAGTCAAACACTTGGCTGCAAGCAGAAAGAAAAGCAGAATTTGGATCTGTAAAACTGTACTCGTTGAATAGCTCTTGGCTATTTTTTCGCTCGCTCTCTGCTCTGTATCTACATTCAAAAATACTTTTGTTTGGATTTAACTTAGTGCTCTCAACACATTCACGTTGGACTAAACGCATCAGACATTAAGAAAACATTTCGGCTTAGCACCGTTCACTTAGACAGACGTGTGTGATCAATGCACACATTATGCTTCAATTTTTTGTTTCCCGGGCAACACAAAGCCCAACCATTCACCCTCCACTGGAGTTTAACATTTGAGATTTTCGGCCTTTGGTGACCCTCCTGCCGGCGTGCCAGAGATAGCTGAACGCACAAACAGAGACTTACACTTAAGAACAAGATTCGTAATGTAAAGGTAAAATAAATTTGATGTGAAATGTCTGCGTTCGTGTTGAGATCTTTAATCATATTGACTTTTGATTGTAGACTTTTTTACTCTGAGCTCAGTTTGACATTTCTTCTGAAACTCTAATGACGGAGACATTTTATGAGATTTCTCACTCTTTTTCTCAAAAAAAATATTTGACTCGTGGATGAAACAAGTCTGCTGATTTCGTTTAATCCATAAATCTAAACAACTTGCGTTTAACAACATGCACGTTGACATATTTTAACAAATATATTCTTTACGCACGTTTTGGTGTTATTGCAAATTGTTCTGGTATATTGTAATTTTACACTCCCAGTCCTGATAACAATATTTAAAATAATAATATACCTTAATGAAATATACTTCGATTGAATAATTGACAGTTTCTGACAATCCCCTGACATCGGTGTACATTGCATATAGAGAAAAACTTGCAATAATATCATACCGTATATTCTTTTTAATTTTTCCCCTAGTATTATTTTTATTAATTTTTTTATTATGCTGCATGTAAAACTGCTTTGCAACAATGAAAATTGTGAAAAGCGCTATATAAATAAAATTGAATTGAAACTCAAGCAAACATTTTCATTTGCTCTTTACTTAACTTCATTATTGTAAATAATTGAGATATTAATGCGATCTCATCTGTGATTTTTCGTTCTCATCACACTTAAGAAATCTTCCACTACATCACATCTGTAAACGCTGAAGTCTGTGAATTTGTGGGTTTATTTGTCTGGCACTTTGTCTTGTTGAAAAGACCTCACTCTGGTGATTTTAGGTTTTGTTCCTCCGTATTTAGCTTTCCTTGAAAGCATTTATTTAGAAAGTAAATGTTATGGAGCGTGTGATGAAAAGCAGTCGCCTGTTATGTTTGTGTGTGTGTTGGACAAGTTTTGGGCAGCTGGTTTATGTGGATGTGTTTAGGGGCCTCTGCCGGTTTCGTGGTGGCACCAGCGCCAGACAGCCAGAGAGTCTGGGCTCTATCAGCGCCGACTCAACCCAGATAGAGAACTCCAATCTGGGCCGGCGGTGCACTGGGGGAGGCCTGGCTCTCTGGCTGAGCGCAGTGCCGAAAATTGAAAGGAACGTGTTGCTTTGACAGCGGGTTTGATTGATGAGGCCTGGCTACTGACAGATACGCTTTAAAAAAGTTTTCAGCGTTGATCTTATACCTCTGAAAAGTCCGTCGACACACACACACACACACACGCACACACAGGCAGCGGCAGGAGCAGACAGACAGTGTGGTCAGGTGTGAGTGAGTTACCGCCAGGATGGAGAATCAGTCTGCGTGAAGCGAACACACCTTTATTTCTCAGGAGGCTAATTATTTCTGTTGAAAAACAGAGAGGGAACACAACATGAAGCGAGTGCATGCATTCCAAATGAACTAAATCAGAAATTAGCCCGTGTAGTACATCCACAAACCCATTTGTTCAGTGGAGTGTTGTGTCTTGAAATGGTGTCAAAACGATTACTATTTTGAAGAGGCTTGAATAATTTCCATGATGCGTGACAATTAAAAACGATCTCCCGTTGCTAATACAGGAACGACAACAGTCAACAGCTTTTGTCAGTACCAACGCATCCAAATAAAGTCTTAACCAAACGCCAGTCATAGTGAATGTTGTCTGGCACCAGCTAACTTCACTCGTCATTCTGTTACTTTACGCAAGATTGAACTTTAGGAGCCGAAGAAAAAAGTGTCATTTGAACTTTTCAACTTTTTTTGTTCTGTGTGGAACAACACAAAAAAATGGCTTTATGTGATTAAAAAACTCAAATGAACTACGTTTACTATTAACCAAAATCTGTTCGTATACACTGTAAAAAATGATTTGTTGTTTTTTGTTGTTTCAACTTAAAAAAATAAGTTACCTGGTTGCCTTAAAATTTTAAGTTAGTTCAACTTAAAAATATTAGTTCACTTAATGAATTTTAAGGCAACCAGGTAACTTATTTTTTTAAGTTGAAACAACAAAAAACAACAAATCATTTTTTACAGTGTACTTTTTCAAACGTTGATGCGTTAAATAGCGCCACGACAAGAAAATCTCGTGTCATTTCGTAATTTGTAACTATTTTATGAGGTGGCTCTTTTACATGAATCTGGACGATCTCATTTCATCATTTTAGTGCGGCCTGCTTTCACGCCAGTGACTGTTTTATGGCTAGGGCTTCATCACTGCTTTTTTTAATAATCATATGTTTTTGTACAATCCACTTCATACAAAACACACAAAAAAGCCACCTCGTAATATACATAGAAATTTTTGTGAGATCAGGTTGGATCAGTTTTAAATATTGATGGCTCGCACATGGTTTTGACATGACAGTTTGCACCATCCAAGTCAGATTTTTGGCACTAAAATATGGCATTCAATGCTTGGAATGTATATAGACATACAGTATACATTTATGTTATGTTGTCATTGTTCGATTAAGTTAACAACATAAATGTATCCGCCATTTGTGGCGTAATTGGAGGTTTAAATTTGAATGTATAGTATAATTTAATTTAATTTAATTTAATTTAATTATTTTAGCATATCTACAGTATACCCTTACAGAAAATAAGTACTTCAAGTTCAAGTTATGAGGTATCTTTAAATGAAGAGTTTGCTCCAAAATGAGCAAACTCCGTTTTTAAAATATTGCAAAAATCATGTTTTTTATTATGTTATCATGTTTTTATTGTGTTAATTAGCTGTATTTTATTAGTTATTTGGCTTAAATCAAAACAAAACAACTGCAGTTTGATTGATATTAATTGGAATGCACAATAAAAAAACATGATTTTTGAACAATTTTAAAAACGGAGTTATCTCATTTTGGAACCAAACTCTTCAAATATACTTTAAGTAGTAAGCAATAGTACTAGTATACTTGTAAGGGTACTATTTCAGTACTCTTAGGGACTAAATTGATCCACTTCACATGGACACCCAAAAATGAAAATTCTGTCATCATTTACACACCCTAAAGTTGTTCCAAACCCGTATACATTTATTTGTTCTGTTAAACACAAAAAAATAATACATCTGGAAAGATGTTAGCAACTGTCATTTCTGGGACATCATTGACTACCATAGTAGGAAAAAATATTGTATTTTTTTTAGTTCTGTTGAACTCAAAATGAGGTATTTTGAAGAATTTATGAAAGCAAGCAGTTCTAGGGCTCCTTTGACTGCCATTTACATTTTTCCTATTATGATAGTCAATGATGTCCCGGAATTTATACAGGTTTTAAACTACTTGGGGGGATTAATTCATGACAGAAAATTCGGTATCCCTTTAAGTGTAATAGTAGTGATCTTTGAGTACGCAAATAGTTCACAACTACTTTTTCTAAGTACATACAATTTTGTCTTTAAAAGAAGTATACTAATATCACACTTGAATAAACATTTTTTGTAAGGCTAAAAATACAGTAAAATGTATTGTGGTTAAATCTACTTCCATCGTGCATCTTTTAAACATGTCTTTGACAACTCAAAGTTTGATTTCAAGCATTATTTTCACTCTGATTTCATTCTTTGAAATGGTCTTATTCAGTCAATATTAAACATATCAAGGTTATTATTTTCACATAAAGTTCTTTACATTATGTAGGATGATTTTATGCAAAAAACAGGATATCACAAAAAAATGTCTTAAAGGGATACTTCACCCAAAAATGAAAATTCTGTCATCATTTACTCACCTTCGGTTCGATTGTTCCAAATCTGTATCAATGTCTTTGTTCTGATGAACACAGAGAAAGATATTTGGAAGAATGCTTATAACCAGACAGATCTTGCCCCCCATTGACTCCCATAGTAGGAAAAAAAACAATGGTAGTCAAAAGTGCCCCAGAACTGTTTGCTGTCCTACATTCTTCAAAATGTCTTCTTTTGTGTTGAACTGCTATGGGAGCCAATGGGGGGCAAGATGTCTTTGTTCTGATGAACACAGAGAAAGATATTTGGAAGAATGCTTATAACCAGACAGATCTTGCCCCCCATTGACTCCCATAGTAGGAAAAAAAACAATGGTAGTCAAAAGTGCCCCAGAACTGTTTGCTGTCCTACATTCTTCAAAATGTCTTCTTTTGTGTTCAACAGAACAAAATAAATGATCAATTATTTTTTTCCTACTATGGGAGCCAATGGGGGGCAAGATCTGTTTGGTTACAAGCATTCTTCCAAATATCTTTCTCTCTGTTCATCAGAACAATGAAATTTACACCGATTTGGAACAACTGGAAGGTGAATAAATGATGACAGAATTTTACTTTTTGTCTGAAGTATGCCTTCAAGCCAGGTTTTCACAGACAGGGTCACGTATCGGAAATTTGCTGCGGTTTGTATTGAGGCAGAACGTGATCCCATCAACCACGATGAAACATTCCTCCTATGAAAATGTGTCGATTGTAACATCTCGCTGTCCTCTCGCTGTAAAGAAAGCAATGCTCATGTAAGGCTAAACTACATCGTATCTTTGTTATGCCCACAGGCTAATGTCTGCGGCTGCTCCGGGTCGCTCCCTGCGCTTTCCGGAGCAGTCAGATCAGTCCATATTTCATACTCTCCCCGAGCGCCGCTCTGGAAAACTGAAATGCAGCTTTTGGGTCATACCCAGCACTGCTCCTCTCCGGGACCCTTCCTGCAGTGTCTCCCTTGTTATTTTTAGTGGCAGCATTGCATTGTGGGTAGAAAGGCAGAATGCGTCCTGGCGCAGATACAGAGAGATCTTTGGTGTGCGTTCTCAGTGGCATACGTACAGTCGACACTGCGGCGTGAACATGTTGTGGCCTAGATTTCACAACAATATGGCAACTCCGTGTGAGGTTTCGCTCCGAAACCCGTTTGAAACGTGACGCGCGGTTCAGCGGGGAATTGAGAAGTACCGTTTTCTTTGTGTTTTCGTTCGGCGACACAGTTGTTTTTAGCGACAACAAACTTTGGAAAGCAACGTTCGAACCAGAAAGGTTTAGTTTCGCTACTCAAGTTTAAGGAGAGAAAGAATTGGATTCCGTCCCGAGCAGCAGCGCGTACAGTATATTAAAACCGTTCGGACGCAGTGGGCTTCTGTGCTCTGGGCGTAATTTGGTTGATCTATAATATTAATTTTAAAGAGCATCCCTACTGAGTAGCCTGAACCACTGTTGACCACTCAAGCCATATAAATCTGTATTGAGCAGAGATATTAGGCAAGCTAAGCTCTAATAAAGTAATATTGCTTAAGCCCTAATACATGTACTCAGCACCAGATAAGCTGCCCAAGAGATTCGGCATTATTCAGAATGTATGTGATTTCAGCAGGCATCCGTTAGAAATGAGTAACTCTCTCGACAGATGTTTCGGATTCCAGCGTCGGTTATTCCGCTTTCGCATCGCAGTACGTGAACACGCACAACACACCTTGTAATTAAAACACGCGGAGGATTGAACCCTGAACCCCGCGTCGACGCCGGTACCAAACTTGTTTCCGACCTCTCCGGACCTTTCCGGCAGCAAAACAAATTTCTCTTTTGCGTTTTCCCTGTTAATCAGAAACATTTGCGACCCACGGGGCGAAACACGCATTTTTGGTTTTCTTCACAAACACGCTTGATTGTTCTGTACCGAGCGCACTTTTCTCCGGAGGCCTCTGACTTTTGGCTTCGAAGGTCTCCAGAGCCCACGGGCTGGTTATCGCTCGCTATCACCAATGAAGAAACTGGCTGCCGGTGATTATTAAACATGGCCTTGTAAATTCGCATGCTCCAATAAGTGACATATTTCAGAGAGATATCAGCCAGACAGCAATTACCTGCCGTCGGCACGTCCAGACGGAGCTCGTGTTTAGTCTGCGGTCTTAATGTAAAACAGTTTTGTTTCAGATTTACACAGACGGAACAATAAGCTTGGTTTGAAAACACATGTACACTTGGGCCTTGTTTACATTGCAAGTCTTGATGCCCAATTCCGATTTTGTATATCTGATTTTTTTGACGACCTGCTTACATTATCTTTTGAAAGCGACCCGTATGCGATATCTGCATTTACACTATACACGGCGAAACAACCCAAGGTAGACGAACTGACCGGAAAAGGATATGAAAATGACAGAGTCGGTTCTTTGTCTTTAGGGTTTCACGGACATCCAACTTGTTTAAAAAACTTTGTAAAAAAAACTATTAAATTACAAAATAGATATTATTAGTATTAGTTACTTAGCTTTTTTCACTATATCATAGTAAGGTAAGCAAAATATCGAAATGTGAATAATCTCAGTACTTGATCTTTTGGTTTGATCTGATGTTATCCTTTGCGCTTCTTTAACCTTTTTTGTGTAAATATGGTTTCATTTGTTTCAATGTGTATATTTTATATCTGCCCCCAAAACTCTCTTTCCATCCAGTTAAGTGTGATACAATATCATTTTTACTTTATTGAAGATGTCACCATCCAGGAAGTGACATCACTGTGGAGGGAAACACACCAGTAAGTATCAACAATGGATTGAATGCCTTCTGTGCGACATTAGCAAGTTTTCTTCATTTCATGCTCTGTGAAGAATTACTATGTTGATATTTTAAACAATGGTTTTATAAAATATGCTATAATATAAATTGATGCTCTCATATGATCCGTCACTGAGCGATGGCTAAACGCCAGTAAGTATCCTCTTTATTCCACGTTGTTTTAGACATCCTGGTGTTATATTTTGACGATGTTAAAATAATCAATTCGCGATTAAAAACATTGTGTCTGAGATTGACCAGAGCAGTTTTCCTGAATTCTGGGACACCCTTGTGAAAAAATATTTTCAACACAAGCATATTAGGTTTTTTTTACATCACATGGTTCAAATGGCACATACATTTATTTTGTAGGATATTTTAGGAAGCACGTGTGTTTATAAAATACATCTTTGTTGTCCCAGCTGCTAAAATCATATTGATCTGCGACCCAAAAACTAAGATTTTGTGTACCGTTACAGCCCCACATACACATGTAAGAGTGGATTTTATGAAAAATGTCTGTCCATTTGAGTGTGAGAGTCCATATGTTCCTCAGATCAGATTTCATCAGACAGCCCGAGTGTTAGACACGAGTCTGATACAGATCATTTCTGCAGAGAGTCAGTGGGCCAAGAGCTTAAAGTGCTTAATTTACCTGCCCTCTGACCCTCTGCCTGTCATGTGACTATTGATTTTCAATCAATGGGATCTATACCACCTAGCGAGTGGACTGCAGTGAAACACCCACCTTCTATTGCTCCCAGTACCCCTGGTGTCACTAATTGGTGTGGTTGTGGTTGCCAGTTGAAAGGGGGTGGATATTTATGTTAAGTTTAACAAGGAGGTAAAGCAAAGCCAGCTTAATGAAGTCTAGAAATCTCCCCTCATCTAGAGACACAAAACACTTCATTGCTCAAAAGTGCTGTTTGCTTGGTCACAACACCCGGCATCTGACCGTTCAAGGAAAAACACAAAAACAAAAGAGGATTTTATGGAAGTTTCAGGTAGATCCTTGTCTATGGCACACCCTGAACTGTCATATATGTGGATCAGGGTTGCCAGATCTGCGTAAAAAACAAGCCTAAAGACCCCATTCCAAATACTAAAGGTCAAAAAATGTCACTCATATAGTTAAAATAAATATTGTACAGTCACTGCGTTCATAAATATCTTACATTACGAATGATAGCTGATGAAAAGAAAAACTTAAACTGCAGACCTGGCAACCCTGATATTGTCGTTTACATCAGTGTCTTAAAGGGGGAATTGAATACTGCACTTTGAGACTTATCATATCAAAGCATAATGAATCTGACCGAAACAAAATCTTGTTATTTAAAATAAAGTTCTGGCTATGTTCAAGGCAAGTCAGTCGGATCCTGATCCTGTTATAACGTCAATGCTAGTGCTCATCTTAAAAATGCGGTTTTACCTTAAATTCTCTATAATGTATCATTTCTCTGTTTCTTATGTTCATGCTGTTTGTTCTATAATATATTATTCTGCAAAGCTGTTTTGCAACAAGCAAAACTGTGTAAAACGCTATAGAAATGCATATGTATCGAAGACAACAAACTGAACTTTCATTCTGACTTGAGAGCTTTAACACCACATGTTTACATTGTCATAAGATATTAGGTCTTCTTTTCAGATTAATTGAACAAATTTAAGCCAGGTTCATTCTCGACGCATGCGAAGCTATTTCTGAGTCTATATATTTTTAAGTGTATATTTCTTTTGTTGTTTGAGACCATAAACCACACAAAATGTCATTAAATCGGACTAAGCATCAATCTGTTTGAAACGTATAAGATACCAAGCACGTTCATACAAAAATACATCAAGGCAGTTGAAAGGGCTAAATTGGTGCAACAAGGTGTCTAGGATCATTTACCCGTCACTGTATGTTTTGGACATGGAACGCACGCGTGTGGTGTGTGTGTTTGAGCGTGCGTGTGTGTTTTGTGTGTGCCAGGCTGGTACGTGGCAGATTGCAGGAACAGGCTGACTGTTAGCGGCTAGCTCAGCAGTGCCGAGCTCGATCTGCCATCTTCCCGTGGATTTACAGCTGACGCTGTGGTACTTCAATTAGCTCTATAGCACACAGATGTTGCTTAAATGTGCCTGCTAATGATCCCGCAATAAGCGTGAGATTCATGCCATATTCACAGGCACGTAAATTTCTCAAGTGGCACAATTAAAAGGGGAATACAGGATGGGCGGCGGCGAGGTGCCGGGTCCTCCGGTTGGAAAACTGCAGGTCTGATCTGTAATGGGTCACAGTGCCGTTCTGCTTTAATGGCTTGTTTCGCTCAAACTGGGTTTTGTTTTTCGAAATGCAAAGGCGAACTGCATTTATTGGGTGAAATGGCATATGGGCATGCGCGTTGTTTTTTTTTTTAAGGAAATAGTTCACAAATGAGCACATTGCACCAGTGTGTTGTTTCAAACCCACATTTATCTGTATGGCACAAAACGAGGTGTTTTCTTTCCTCATTTACTCTTCTTCGTGTCATTCCAAACCTGTATAACACAAAAGAAGATATTTTGAAGAATGTTGATAACCAAACAATATTGCCTTCTATTGTGTGAATACAAAACCACTGAGACATTTCTCAAAATATCTTCTTTTGACTTCCACAGAATAAAGAACGTCATGCAGGTTTTGAATGACATGAGAGTAAATAAATGATGACAGATGTTTTATTTTCCTAATAACTGTCACCATGGCAGCTTTGTTTAAAGAACAGTTCAAAATCTATTGTATCTATTGTCCATAATTCATAGTTTGATTAATGTATGAATTATATACTTTAACGGTGCTTCTTTAAGCTTGAAAGCCTTTCAATATATAAAAACTTGCATTACATAAAATAAAACAGCTTCTTTGAAACAGGCTTTTATACATTTATCAATCTTAATTTGTGTTTTACAACAAATGTCATACACGTTTGGAACAACTGGCAATAAATTATCTTTGTAGATGTTTTGTTGAACTTTTCCTTCTGTGTTTTTCCCGTGTACGCGTGTAAACATGCAGTCCTGACTGAATGTCTGTTTTATGTGTGCGTGTGCAGGTTTGTGTGTTTGAAGGTCAAAGGTCATTTTTCTCTCACCCGTGACTTCAGACAGATCTACTGACCCAAACACTGTACATCCCGTATTTCTCCTCACTCCCTGTGGAGAAGAAAAAAGGTAAAAAACACAACCTTTCTCGGTACAAAAGAAAAGCAGAATATGTTTTATAGAAAGATTAAAGAATGTGAGTCGATGTCATTTTTTTAATTTTCTGCAGTTTTACAAATGACAGATGTGCCGTTCTGCCAGGTCGCGAGCAACATTTAAGAGTCACACAAACAACGACAAACTAAATAATGCTTTAGACAACAACACGAGCCGAACGTGTCGGATAAAAGCACCTTTACCGCAAAACAGAGCTATTTATATCTCATATTTCATTAAAACAAATTCACGCCCTGCGGCGAGCTATTTCTTTGACGTATTAACAAAATAAACACTGTTTTGCATGAAATTCTCAGCAGTGCAATGCAATGTTTCAGGTCAGCAAGAAATGTTTGGTTGTCATATCCGTCATATCAATGAAAATCATGAAATAACATAAGAAAGCTGTGCCGTTCACGTGAGATGAGGTACTCACTGTTCATTTAGCCCGGTGACAGTGTGACAGATCTGAACGCCGCTTATTCAAAACAGTTGTTTAACCCTGATTTTGTTTTGCCTAAGAAAACAATGTTCTCCCGCAAGTCAATCAAGTTGCGTTGCTTTCATGGGTAAATCATATCATGGGCAATGACAGGTATGATGTTGATACATTAACACAAAGGTGTTTGGCTGCCTTTGTTCCCCCGGTGCCTTTGAATTCACGGCGTGTGTCATAAATATCTCGGTGCCAATCAAAACGCTTTTGACATTGCTGTTGGGCGGCTGTCCTTGATTTTGTCACATCGTCGGGACCTCTCGGAGACTTTGGGAAGCTGACGTCCTTGCTTGCTGTTTGTAGTTTGCTTAACTGTCAGGTTTCATTCGCTTCAGCGGTCTTAATCTGCAGCATCAGCAAGTCATGATCGTGTATAAGCATTTCATTCATTTTTAGGAAATGAACTCAGTGAAGACCTGAGAACTCCTGTATTCCTTACGAGTCGTTTCCAGTGCTGTAGCGGAGGTCAGGTGCCATATGAATGACGGCTCTCTCCTGATATCGATATCATAGACCTCTTTCTTTTTTTCTGTGAGTATATCGTTGCAATGTAGAAACACACGTTAAAGATGAAGTGTGTCGTTTTTACAATGTTAAAATACTACAAACTACAGCTCAACAAACAGTGGCATTCTGCAAAACTTCCCTTACTAAAAAAGAATTCTACTTCAAGTTTATTTTGGTTAGTATACTTACTTCAGTTTGGCTTAAAGAAGTCAGTTAGATTTGTATGTATACTTTGTGTAAGTATTAATATCGTTGCATACTTGTTAGTGTACTATTTCAGTACTACTTGGGACTAAAGTGGTACATGTTTTAGTTTTAAAAGTATACTTTTAAGCCTAACAGTAGCAAACTTAGAGTACACAGATAGTTTACCATTTTTGTTTTGTCTAGCATCTATATTACAAGTAAACTTAGTATACTGATTAATTGTAGTGACTTGTAGCACACTTTAATTTGTGAAAGTGCACTTAAAAGTATGCTCTTAGTAAACTACTCTACTAGTTTAGTATATATGTTTACACTTGAGGAAAAAAAGAAATATATGAATAAGTTAATAAAAGGGAGACTAAATGTATACTTATTATGTAGGTGGCACTCGAGATTATGTCACCTTTAAATATGCACACTAAGATGGCTATTTGTTGACCATTTGCTTCCCTGTACTTGCTTTGAAGATGTATTTATTTTACAAAAAATAAGTATGCTTTATGTAAGTATTAATATCAATGTCTTATTAGTCTGCTGTTTAAGTATTACTTGGAACTCAAATGGCACACTTTTTAGTTTATAAAAGTATACTTTTAAGCATACTTTAAGTGTAACAGTAGTCAACTTAGAGTAAACAACTAGTTTACAATTGTTTTGTTTTGTACTGCATCGATATTACGAGTGAACTTAGTATACTGACAAATATGTATATCGATAGTTTACTAGTATATACTTACTTGTAGCACATTTAAATTTGTGAAAGTGCCCTTCAAAGTATGCTCTTAGTAAACGTCTGTACTAATTCAGTATACTATACCTGAAATATCTCTTTAACTGTACTTTAAGAAGATTTGACATAGGATAGGCCAAATATACTTTTCCGCCAGTATAAGTCGCGTATACTTGAAACATATACTTGTGTATAGTGTTAAGTATGTATATGGGAAGTTAATAAAACAGACTAAATGTATACTTTATTGTATACTGTTTGAAGGTATACTAATAGCACACTTCTTTTTTGTAAGGGTTGTCATTATTTTTATTTTATGATGCAAGTGGCACTGAGATTACTTCACCTTTAAATATGTTCACCAAGATGGCTATTTGTTGACCATTTGTGTCCCTGTGCTTGCTTTCAATATGTTTCTGGTCTTTCTCTTACAAAAAAGAAGTATGCTTTATGTAGTTTGTAGGGGTATACAATAGTAAGTGTACTATTGCAATAATACTTGGGAGTAAATTTGCCCACATTTAGGTTATAAAAGTGAACCTTTCTGAGAAGTACATAAAAAGTGGACTAAAGGTGTAAAGTATAAAGTATGCTTTAGCAAAAGTCTAGTATATTTTAAGTATGCTTTGTTTGTTTTTGTACTTGTATACTTGTAAGTGTACTACTGCAGTACTCCCAACATTTAGGTTATACAAGTGTATATACTTTTCTGAGAAGTACGTAAAAAGTAGATGAAAAGTATACTTTGTTCATTTTAGTGTGAAAGACTAATAGATGTGAAAGCTTTGTGAGAACATCTAAGCGCACAGATCGTACATGTATGCATACACGTATTCGTCTTTTGTTTACTAGAAAACTGTGTTTGAGGAAGACTTGAAATCTCTCTCCCCATATGCCTTCACAGTAGTCCTCACTACAAGCGTAGGTAAAGTGAGACAGGCCTTGATGTCATATTTTTCACAGACTCAGCACAAACAAGTCGTATTGCTCCAACACGAGAGCTCTTTCACCATCTGTGCTCGACTACAAAGTCACCCGCAGCCTCGGCAGACAGCTGAACATTACGGTAGCGTGGCAGCGCAGGGGGAACGCTCGGCAGGGTGGGATTCCGACCAGACGAGCGTCAAACGTGAAAACGCGAGCAGTTAGCACGCCGCAGTCTCGCCTCGCTTGGGCAGCGATCTGGACCGGAGATTACGCGCAGTCAGCAAGATGGAGATTAGTCGTAAACTGTAGTCAAACAATCCAACACCTGTTTCGATCGGGAGAAATCACAACCGTAGCACAACTGTGTAAAGATAAAGAAGTGTGTATGTGTGTGTCCAATGTTGTTACTAACATCAACAGCTATCCAAATATTTATGGCTCAAAACTCAAATATTTTGTTTTTGTTCGTTGTGGATGCAACATATTTTTAATCAGATTCATCTAAATGATTAACATAATTACATTACTGCGACGGGTGAGAAAATAGCCTGATTTCATATACCTTTAATAGATTTGACAAACAAGAAGTCACTTAAAGGGACAGTACACCCAAAAATGAGAAATCATCATTTACTCACCTGTTATGTAAACCCTTGCATTATACAATGCAAGGGTTGTGCATTATACAATAAAAGTAAATGGCGACCTACAAAACATGCTACTTAAGTGACAATATAGTCCACATCTTCTAAAGCCGTGCAGTTGTTTTTGTGTGTGGACCAAGTCAACTTTTATTTAAAGAAAAGGACTGCGTACACCTTTAAATAAAAAGAAAAAGTGAGTTTGACCCAAGCACTTGGCCGTATGAACTCGGGCGATGGCCCGGAGGCAGTGTAGCGTGTTTAGTTAAGTACAGCGGGAATCTGGCCAGGTTTCAGTACAGTAAGCCACTACACGGCACTCCGCGACCACATCCCGTTTTAAAGGTTAATCTCTCCATTGTGATTCATTGTCACTTTAGCATTTATATTCGGCTAAGCATCTCCGGATTCCCTCTTTTTCAGGTCTTTAAACCCCTATGGTTATCTGCACTATGACTTACTATCTGAACCCGACTCAATGAATCAGAAAGAGAGAGAGAGAGACTAAGCCGGTAAGTTTTCTAAATGTCCCTTCAGCTCCAGCGAGAGAGAGAGAGATATTTATTCAGCGAGGAGGAGAGAGAGATGGATAAGCCTCTTTCTCACAGTGTTGTGAAAAAAGCAAGAGCTCAGATCCGGTGTCAGTGAATTCAGGCCGGTCTGCGTGCAGTCTGAACTGAATATTAAAGATGTGAGGATCGCTCTACCGCGGTGGATCTGACCGCTGGTGATGTACAGGTTACATTTAGGAGGACCAAAAATCAGTCATGTCGTTATTTATTCGATAAAATGTTGGTCCAAACCCATGTGTTTTTTCTACGAAACACGCAAGTAGATAGTTTTTCTAGTTTTGTTTTATAGAAAAGGCAGTTCATATTGATACGTGTCTGGGAAGTTTGGCTTTGTGTTTTTGTGCATGGCATTTACATTTGGCATCCTTGCACAATTACAGTATACGGCTCTAGAAAGCATTGCAAGTTTAGTTATGTCAACACAATCAACACTATTTTACGATTTGGCCAACTTGAATTTCAACAATCTTATTTGTACGTTTTTGTACGATTTGCTTTCCCACCAGTGACGTTAGATTTAGGGGAGGGGCTTCAGTATTGCTTTTTTCTTAGAACAATATGTTTTTGTATGATTCGAACAGTATGAATTCAGACGAATTAGCGACCTCCACAATTAGTTAGGCCTATGAACTCGATGAGATCAGGTTGGTAGCACATTCTATACAGAAAAGTAAATCCAAGTGCTTTACATAGAGATGATTTACAGAAGAAAAACAAACAACTTTAATTCAATAAAAATTCAAAGATATTTAAAAGAGAATGGTTCATAAACACAATAAAATCTAGAGATATGAGTTTAAAAAAAAAACGATAGCACTTAAGTCATAATGACATGTTTGTTTGTTTGTTTAATGCAATTTAAATCACCGGTCACTTTCCAAAACATCAGACATACAGCCTAAGATTTCTTTTTGTGTTTCATGCAAGAAAGAAGATAATACAGAAAAACAACAGATAGGTGACATTTTCTGGTAAACAGGCTCTTTTTGCAACAAAGCATTCGCAAATCATTTCATTCGTTCTTTATGTAAGCTGTTCAACTAAACATGTTTTGCTCACCCTGCACTCCGTCACCTCTGAATCGTGTCAAGCCCACCTTTCCCACCGCCGCTCTGATTATATAAATGTTTCCATTACAACGCACGCCAAAGGTTTGAAAAGGTGTCTTTTATTTGGTTTTATCCATCAAAGCTTGTGTTTGTCAAGAAATCGATGGCAATGAATCACGAGCCCAAGTGATTTACAGAACGATTACTCAATTGATTAACCTAATGAATCATATCATCTATCCAATTATCCAGCAGACCCTGTTCAACTACAGACCCCTGAAGATCAATCACCTGCTGCTGTGAAGGACAACAATATTTCAGCTCCGCTTAACAAAGACTACAACTGACCGACAAATACAGGTGACGCGCAACGACTGACAACAAATCCGTTTCCCAAAAGCATCGTTAGCCACCTATGGTCGCAAGTTCTGTCGTTCCAGCAGAGTTCAACGATTTAAGTGTTTCCCAAAACCATCGTTCCAACGATCAATCGCAAGCAGAATCGCAAGGTTGCGTGGTTGGAAATACAGGTCTAGAGCTTACATGTAGACTTACATGCATCAAGCTTTTGATCAAAGTAAGCACATTTTACATCTTTTAGTTTGTCAAGAAAATAGAAGCGCTGTTTTTTGAAAAGTGCGCATGCGCATGCACATGCTCTGCGTGCTCTAGGACCCTGGGGACTCCCTGGGCGGAATGACGTAGGAGGACACTTATAAATGAATTAAATATCGTGAATTAAAACAACAGATAACAAAAATATGTCAACAAAAGTAGTCCTTAAATGCAATGCATGTTATTTACAGCAAGAATTTGATATAAATTCGATCTGAACGTATTTATTAGTAGAAGTCATTACTCCACCACCTGTGTGACGTCATCAACTAGATTGCTGAGCCAACTTGGTTCAAACAATTGATCTCCGACAGAGTTACTACGGTTTCGGGAAACAGTCGTAACTACATGGTTAATTTCCCCAACGATGCATCGTACTATGGTGGTTAACCAGCGATGTCGTTGTTTGGGAAACGCACCCCAGTGTAGTATTGTTCATGTTACACGCTGACATCACAGCTGTCATGCATCTAAAACTCTTCTTTGTCCTTCATTATTTGCTAACGTTTCTTGAGGATGATTCAACATTCCCCAAAAAGTCTGCTTTTAGTATGCTACTTTTAAACTAAATATATAAGAAATGTACTTCCATTCAACTTTTTATGTATTTCTCAGAAAAATACTTTATGTAGTTCTTAGTTGCAACTAAGTTTTTAAGCTTACTACTGTAACACAAAGTATACTTGAAAGTACACTTTTATAAATTAAAAAGTGCGTAAATTCATAACGGGGCAAAGTATACTACTTCAAAAGTATGCTTAACCTTTTTATGCATAAATTTACCATTTTTTGTGTGTTTTTATTGCTCATACAAGATCTACAATTTCTCTGCATACTCATGCAAATACTACATATATTAAAAAAGTATTTTTATTCTACTTTTTATGTATTTCTCAGAAGAATACTTCATTTACTTCTTAGTTGCAAGTTGCAACTTAGTTATATTTCTTCAATATTGTTTTTGTTTGAAGAAATATTGTAGTTCTCCATTGTAGTGACCTCTATGTGTGAACGTTTTTAAAATAGTTTTGAATGAAAAATATTAATTCAAGTTCATTTTTTGTAAGGGTTGCTATTTAACATAGAAAAGCATTGTCTTTCGCCATCTTCATGTAAAAATGAAGGTGCTTCGCATCCGTGCTATAGAAAAACTATTTTAGTTTCCCCAAAGAACCTTTCAGTCAAGCGTTGTTAAAAGAACCATTTCCTTTCTTAACATTTTATTGTCTGTAAAACCTACAAAAGAACCTTCTGTGCAATGAAAAATGTTCTCTTGTTGGAACCAAACAGCCTGAAAAAGAACCTTTATTGCTAAGAGTGAATCAGAGGTTCACCAGATCTCATGTTTATTAAAGTGTGTTCACCCTCTCTGATGTGTCTGTCTAGGTCCGTGAGATTTCTGTTGTGCGATTTGTCCTGCTGTAATCGTGTCTACAGAGGAAGCCGGAGGAACAACTGGTGTCAGGTGTCTCAGACGTCTCCGACGGGCATGAAGATCACCATGGGTACCGACAGTTGGGACTGCAAAAACAAAGATTATGCCATGGAGCCGGAATGTGAGGGGGGCGATATCGCTGTCTGAGAGAGGAGGAGAGAGATCAGAGCTGTTGCTGCAGTTGTGTCGTGGCTCTTCTCGTGAGACGTCGGAGGCAGACGCTGCGGACAGGCCTGGAATTTACAAGCCGAGAGGATTTTGCTAACAGGGAGTGGGTCTGTGACACATGATAACTAGAGTTTCGTGTTTGGGTTGTCGCTGTGACCTCGGTCTTCAAACACTTTTATCCCTAGCGTTTTGTGTTTGCTCAGTAATTCTGTATCGTGTCGGTGAAATGTCACATTTAGACAAATTTGGGGCATTTCAGTGACCGCCACGAGCACTTAAAGGCACAGTTCAGCTAATAATGAAGAGACACTCATACTTTGTATTTTATCACATGGCTTCAGAAGAATATATCACACAAGTCAGGGCGTGGCTTAATACAGTAAGTGTTTTTTTAAACACACCCATCAAACAAGCATTGAGTAACGAGTCTATCTATTGTCAATAAACTATCAATTAATTATATGGTGATATGGTCTTACTCTGTCAATATTAAAATGATCAGGATTATATTTTCACAGAATGTGCTTTATGTAGGACGATTTCATGCAAATCTGAAAAAAATCGGACCCCTTTAAGACAGTGATTATATGACGTTGAGATTTCCCTTTTTAGCACTTAGGACAAATGAGAGTTAACTATTAAAAACAGACGTGGAGACTGATGCTCAAGAAGGCAAAATGACACATTTAAAAGTCAGGTGTATGTAAACTTTTCAACATGTTGACTGGTATAAATTGTTTTTATAACGGATTTCCGTTTCCTTTTAACCAAAAAAGTTAGATTGCAGCAGGAGCGCCCCGATGATGCCTTAAAACACTTCCAACATAGACATGCAACCACACAGTGACACATAGACATACAAACACTTCGCATCACATCGATACCGTCATGCTTTGGTAAAAATGGCTATGACTTCAGAAATAATTGTCCTAATAATAATGACAACAGATGCTGCTGGCGACCCCGGCTGGCTTTGATTGCGTGACCTCCTGACCTTTGCCTTTATTTGAGAGCGCACGGGCCGCCGTAAATGAATGAGCGTCCGTCTCCACTAGACTGAGGTTATGAGGGATTATTGACTGGCCTTTTATAAATATTTAATGCTCACATTAAAACTATGGCAGAAGACGGCCATTAGGCCGCTGTAATAAAGAGGCTTTCTGTGTGATTGAGTGGGGTGAGACAGAGCAGGGGCCGATCAGGGGACACTCTTTGATGAAGACGCACCAGAACACGGACAGGCCAGGTTCTGTCCCTGTCTTTATTTAATACAGGGAGAACACGCGGCGGGGCTGGCCGCTGGACCGGCGTTGTGGTTCTTCTCGGCGTAATTGCTTCGACGGATCCGACTTCATGTCTTTATGACTGCTGATAGAGCGCAGAGCAATTATATCTAACTCTATAAAGCGTACGGTTTCACCGGTCGAAGCCAAACGTCGGACATTAACGTATTCCCATAACGCGCGCCGTATTTGCGGCCTTTCATTGGCCGTCGGACGGGTTCAAGGATGATAAATGCTCCTTCATACATATATAATGTGAGTGCGGTCATTTTGTTTGTCTTTTGGTTTTATTCGGTTAGCCGAGATTGATACACTCGCAAAGAAACAGATGCTCGCGTACCGCAGGACGCAGAAGCGGCCGTCTCCGAACGTTGGCGCGAATGGCAGGCGACCAAAAATCGATCGCTAATCTGATTGGGGGATGTTTTATTTCCTCTGATAGAATTTAGATTTTCTCTAAAGCGATTTCTTGGCCGGATAAAAGAAGCCATTTAAGCACGGAACAGGCGTTTTGATTCTCGGGGTCGGTATAAAAACAGGGGCCCGCTATTGTCCCGGTTTGTTCATTGTGCTAATTGTAGGAGACACAGATAGGCCCCGCACAATGTCCTCGGTAGGTAAGCGCAGCGGTTATCTGGCTACACATCACCCGGCTCAAGCAAATAGGCACAACAGATCACATTCAAATGCTGTTCTGTGGCATATTGACGCTCCGGCTATCTGCCGTGCGTCTTATCTGACTGAAGCTCTGATCTATGCCAGCGGGCGGGCGCATGATAACCCTCAAATCAGTTATGCAGAGAGTCGGCCTCTCTTTAATTGTCCACATTGTGAGTGAGAAAACACAGCGCAAACACGCATCTCTTGATGAGAAATTGACATTTTCTGACCTACTATCCAAAGGCACTCGGAGAGACCGATAAGATACGTGGTTGTTTTAAAAGAGGAGGTTATTCTTCTGAAACTGTGTAGATGAGAATGGATTGAAGACCGTGACGATGAACTATGAAGGGTTCGAACCTGCTTTAGACAAGTGATAACCTTGGCCGTTGAATGCATTGATTATTTATTCGCGGTCAATTAGAAAGTCACCAAATAGCTGATGTCAGAATTGTGGAGGCAGCACATTCGCCGGACTCAGAACGACACGGTGCAAATGAAACTATTTGTAAGAGAAATTTTTCAGGGTTATTGAAATTTTAAGGTTAATTTTAATGTATTATTTGATCACCCATGCTAAATGAGTAGCTACAATAGCTCTGGCTTTGTCAAATTATCTTGTGCTGCGCCGTTTTAGATTTTAGTGCTATTTTTGAGTTTTGCTAAACAAGGTTCACATTATTAATTATTTGTGACATAAACCTGCTGTCTTGCATCAGAAGACTGGCGGCACAATGATAGATTTTCATTCATTGGTTCTTGCGTGTCTTGTGTTGAAGTATGCCTACCATACAGTATAACAACTATAGTCACAAGACACAACAAGATAATGAGATAATAAAGATAACAAAGTTATTGCTAAATAAGTTCAAAATAATAATAGTTTTCTCACTACAGTAAAGTCACTTTGTGCTCAAACCCAAGTGGTTTATTACTTTCCAATAAGACCGGTGGCACTATTCAATTTTATATTACAATTCTGTTAACAAAAAAAGTGTGAAATTTCTAAAGAAACCCATACTGTATATGTGATGCAATATCACTCTTTCCTCCGTTTTATATTTTCTGAAAAGTCACACTGCGATACAATAACAATATGATAAAATAAAACAACGTTTAATAAATAAATGCGTGTCAGAATAATGTTTATTTGTGGTAAAGTCCCGCTAGACTTTTAGTTTCATTGACTTCCATTCATGTTGCAAACCTTCCACCTATAATGTGAAGACGTGTGCCCAATAGAAGACCGAAACATCGCAGTGTGACCTTTCCAGAAAATCCAAAATGGAGGAAACACTGAAAAGAGTGATAATGCATCTCATGTATGGGTTTCTGTAGAAATTCACACTTTTTTTGTTAACAGAATTGTAATGTAAAATTCAATCATACCACTGGTCATATAGGACGTTCTGAACGTTACTCATCCAATCAGGCGTTTTATAAAGTCAAGTTATTTAGCAACAATCAAAATGGCATGAAAAGGTATATTCGACTGTTAAATGCACACTGCCGTAAGTCTCTCTTTCAAAACAACGTGTGAATCAAGCTGTAGGCATCACATGTGACCGGCCTCCTTTAGCCTGTAATTGCTCAACTTACATTTCAAACACGAGACTCAACGAGGCGTCCAGTCGAGCGGCTTCCCGATGAGACGCGGACAGAGAAACTCAATTTATACAGTCAGCTCACTAATGACCTTCCACAAGGTTAGCAGCAGAACCGTCCTCCGCCGGAGCCCAGCTACCAGTGGACTAATGATGCATGCATGACTGACAAACCCCATGTGGACCTGCAGGTTGTAATTCACACCATGTGTTGATGAAGAGGTGCACCGACTTCACTAATGATATCTTGTTAATGTTGATGGAATTGAGACTTCCTCCGTTTTGCAGGTGTCACAATTGGGCGGTCCGGATGAAACGCTGAGGAACATCTCCAGCGGAGACCGACACGAGAGCGTCCGGAGCGAAATGGCAGTTGTTCTTCAGGGATCAATGAGTTGACCAGGATGTCCCGAGAGAGCGTCGTTTCTTCCAGGAATTCGCAGAAGTGGAAGATGAAAGCGTCGCCAGATCACCCAAAAACGCCCGGTCGTGAGAGTCACGTGAAGGCCAAGGCGACTCACAGAGCAGACGGCCATCTTGCCCTCCTTTGATTCGGAACTGATGTTGTTTATACTGATCACTTCTGACAGCCCTAAAGATTCACTTTTTCATGTTAATTGTTGTCTTTTTTTCTCATTGTGTTAACTTTTAGCATTCATTACTCAGCTAAATCAAGAAGATCACATATTTGTTAGTATTTTTACAGTGTTAAAATATTACAGAGGCCGTGTTTTTAATTATTTTGTTAAAAACTTTAACCAAAATATTTTACATTTTTAGCTAAAATGAATGATGTAATTTAATGTTAGGTTGATTGTATAAATGTGTTTCTATATTCTGTGTTTTGCATTTGATACAGATGTATTAACCAATCAGCATCTAGACATAAAATTGTCCATGTTATTGCTTGTAATTATTTAACATTTTAAAATGTATGCTGTGAATAGACAACAAAATGCCTCTAATTTTAGAATTAAGTATTGTTTTAAGCATTTGAAGTTCAAGATTTACGCTTTACGCTAAAGTTTTGAGTAGGACTTTCTTGATATTTTATACATCACGCTGCCCTCAGTTGTGTCTTTTACATAACATGGATTACAACATTTAATTTTGAATGTCAGATCTGGGAAAGAGAGCAAAATAACATCACAGGGAGAAATGGGTCACAGACAAGAAATACTTTAATTAAATAGTATGTAAAATGAACAACTTTGTACAATCAAATGTAAAAACGTGGCCATAAAACAACCAACTAAAATTGTACATGAGCTATACATTTCCCTTACAAGGCCGATCTCATGTTTAGTGAAACGATCCAGGGCAACAAAAACCGCATGATGTAACATGACCTAAACACAAAAGCAGACTGCAGAAAGGATAAAATTCACAAAAGCACTTCACGTGACCTTGAGCTTTTCTTACTTTCACCGGGACTTTGTCGGCTCCTTCACTCGGCCGAGCTTTGTTGAGCCATCACAAAGCAAACACATTGTACATTCATCATTTGGGCCCATCAGCGGCTCCGTTTGCATCACCGCAGCCAAAGGAAACATCTACTTTATGTTTAAATCAGAAAGAGTAGCTGAACGCTACTGAACTTTACAACAGGGCAAAGAAAGAAATCACCGTGTCTTTTGGCACGCTATAAAAATCAATATTCTTTAGAGAAGGTGATGTGATTTCAGCTACGCTACGGTGTCATGGCTTACTTACAAAATGACATTTACAATATAGAACATCTTAATCTTCTCAGTATGGGATACAAAAAACCGATTCATTTGTTTTCATTCCCTTTGAACGTTTGACTCGAGGGAACCGGATAAAATAAACGTTAAAAAAGACAAAATAGTCCAAAAAGATGAGGGGTCACAATAATTCTTTTTTATTTTAGTAAAAAATGTTTGTGCTTTTTACACCATTGATCTGAATGGAATAATGAGAGTCATCGTGGTGAAGGTTTGTCATTAAAACAGCAGAAAGTTTCCTCTCGTGAGAATCACTCGAAGCCTTCGACAGAGTTGTTTTTCTGACATATTTTAATAAACATTATTAACGCATGACGTATATTTCCATTCCGCATAATTTTTTTCGTTCCTTTTTTCCATCTTGATCCCTGTAAACACGGTCGAGTTATGTGGCAAAGTCATGGTGGCAGGTAAAAATGACTTTTTACATTCTACAAAAACAAAATTTACAACCACAATTGGATTCCCCCCCTGGGGCGGCTGGACATGCACTTTATCTACTAATATTATTACAGTCAGGTGACACAAACAATTTAATTGACTATACGACAAACAGTTTTCTTTCAAAAAAGTACTTTTTTCGATAACTTAAAAAATAATATAAAAATAAACAATGGATTTGACTGCTCTTCGAAATAGCAAATAAACATACAAACAAATCAAAACGGACGGAAGGTCCTTCGATGACGTAACAAACTGTATGAATTACAAATGAAACGCGTGGACGACGTACAATATATAGCGTTACGAAACGTCGAACGTAGGCGGTGATTCTTGGCTAAACCTTCGTAATATCATCGGCCGTGAACAACGATACACGTGAGATCGATCAAATCAAACCATGGAAAGCAATATACAAAATTTCAAAGATAAATACAATATTTATAATTGATATGTTACAAAAAATTCCCTCAGTGACCGCAAGTGTTCGCGTGAAAGTGTTGCGATGTATAAGACCGTTTTACTCCTAACATCAGGAATAAAACTGTACTAAATATTTAAGTGAATCTGGAAAATTCAAGACAAGTGTATAAATATTTAGCTACAACTTTGGCAAAATCACAAAAGTCTACAATTGTATAACCACATACAAAACACATTGGGGAATGAGGAGCTAGAGGGTAAAGGACAACTTTCTGGTACGAGAAACAGACTTCACAGTAGCCTAAGAATGCAATAGTATACAGTGCTAGCAAAAAGTTGAAAAACATTGCAGGTCACACTCGCTTTACAAGAAGCTTTAGCAGTGGAAAGATTTCAGTCTTTTTTCTTTTTTGTCTTTTTTAACCAACAGACAGACAGTGGCGCTTCATCTCTGTTAGTGTGCTTGTCCAAGGCGAGAGAAGAATGTTACAACTTCTACCTACAATAAGTTACAAAGTCCATGGAACGGTTTCTCCTCGCCTTTCCTTTCCGTTTATAAATCATATCTCTTATATTATTTCCAGTTTATTGGCTCTGTATATATTGGCCCCCTTCTTTATACCACCGTCAAAAAAACAAAATAAAAATAACGAGAAAAAAAACTGGTAAATGAATTCACATTATGAAGACGTGCCCAGGATGCATGTCTGTGAAAAAGAAACATTCTTACACATTTTAATCAGTGTTTCATTGAATGGCATATCCCACACATAGCAAGAACTAGACATAGCCAAGATAAAACCAGAAATGTTTATACAAAATAGGTACGTTTTCTTCTTTTTTTCCTTCCAGATTGACGAATGGGAAAATATGATTCAGTCAATAAATGAAGTTCATGACCGAATAAAAGTGTCTTTTTCCTTCTGAATGACTGCTGATGGCGAATGGCGACTTCCGGGCGAATCCGTCCCTGTAGCTCACGTCGCTTTACAAAGGAAGGGAGTGCAATTTACATGGGCGGGACCACCAGTCCGGACATAGCTGAAAGAAATGAGAAACAACACTTTAGCACCGGAACACAAATAACACCGCTTACATTTCACGTCATGCTCTCGGAAAATGGAGGCCAGCGGGGGAGGGGGCGAGGCCGGGGGGGTTTGGGGGTGGACGATTGACTGAAACGTGCTTCACCGACTAGACATTCTGGAAAGACTTCACTTTTCCAAAGACGAGCTTTCTGACATTTTCAGGAGAAAGCATCCCGGCTCCCACATGTGTGATATTTCTCTTAGCGTTTTGTTAATGGCAAACAGTGGGCCAGACTCCCAGGAGAGAGTCGCCGCTGACAGCCCAGAAACAACACGGTCACTTCTGCTAACGTCACGCAGACCCGCCGTCCCCCCGCCTCGGACGCCCCTCCGCTTCGCCCAAATTGAAATCTGCGCCTCGCTCCCTCCTGCCATCACGAGAGGCGAGCGGAGGCTGAAAAACCATTTGCATTCCTCTGTCAGGTCTCTCCTCATCGTGACATCTAAAGCCCAGATCGGAAGGCCGGACCGGGTCGTGCGCCCGCGTTTGACGTTATGGAGAGCGACGGCGGAGATGGATGTACTCGTTCGCTCCACTCATTTCCACAATTAGGTGGCTAGTGAAGTGCCGGGCTAAAAAAAGCTCTTTTCAACTTATTTGTAAAGTCACGCTTGGAGTGCTTTTAAGTTTGCCGAGGCATCTGATGTTGTGGCATTCCTCATTAATTTCTGCAAACCACATATTAATAAGCAGATACATGTAGCGGCATGAACTTTAATTTCTCAGTTCATTAGGTCTAACATTATTAATCTCGCCGGCGCGCGCTATGGCTAAAACGTGTTTTCAAAGCGAACAACTGGGCCTTGACGAAGAGCAAATACGAGCGCGCTAAACAGCCAGAGTAAGTCTTTAATTTGCTGAATGACGCTGGCCTGCCGAGACCGCGAGCTCTCTTTCCTTCTTTCTTCTCATAATCACATTCGACCTGCGCTCTAATCACATCTGCTGTTAACTTTCTCTCCTGCAATGTTTTTCAGCGTCGGATAGGGAAGCTATTGTGCTTTTTTTCTCTCTCGCTGCAACGTTTATAAGTATTCAGAGAAATGAATTTGCCGTTTAAATTTGCCGCCGTGAGTGGCCCCATCCGAACGAAGCTTGGCTTTCCTTAATCATTAATGACAAATAAATCAATGAATAAAGCAACACATGCACATGCATTCTACATGCCGCATGCATAATGCGCTCTTGCACTTGTTCGCCCATTCATCCATCCGTTCGTCCGCACGCACGCACGCGGCCGATGGAGGGATGGCGCGCGGGTGGCGAGCCCAACAGGTGAGGCAGCTGCAAGGGATCTAAAGCAGGGATTCGGCTCTCACCTTGAAGTCCATTGCCATTTGCACTGTTGCAAGAAGGAGGTGGAGATGCTTGGGGCCTGACAACTGGAGCAAAGGCGCTTTTTTGTTTCACTGCAGAGATGACATTGGCAGGTGAGAATGAGAAAATGCCGTGTGTACTGCTACAGTTTGAAGAGAGGCTGACGGAAGAGGCTGCCATGGTGGGGCTCGACGGAACTACTGCAACAAAGCAGACATAGAGTCACCACTCAGAGAGAGTTCATTTTTTTACAGACGAAAAGTCAGAGAGCCGGGCCTCGCCTCTTTTTCAAATCACACTCATGGGATGGAAACAAATCAAGGTGAAATGGGAACAACGGGCCAAAAATGTGGCTTCTGCTCGGTGGAGGTAAACAAATGAGCAAATCAGAAGGGAAGTGAAAATGGGGTTGGAATGGGATGTGAGATGTCCTGCCTCGGCCAATTGCTGGATAATAGGCGTTTTTATCGACTCTGATTGGAACACAGGTTTTGTTTTTTTGCATTTTTTTGTTTGTTTTGGTTTTAAGACCTGGCCTGCTGAATTTTCGAGTTTGTTAAATCATTTTGTTTTTGCAATTTGTCAATCGGGTCGAATTGCTAAATGTCTCGGTTGTTCAGCCTCCAGAGTCACCCCTCCTTTTATCCAGTAACACACATTCCCAAAAGATAACCAACCAAACAAACAAACAACACAACAACAGAGGAGTGTCAAACAGAAAGAGAAGCACAGGTGGGGGCAGAAAGTGAGAGAGAGCGAGGCGGGGGCTCATCATTACCTTGATACTTACTGCCGTAGGGAGAGTTGGCGGAGGAGCCGTTCAAAAAGCCGGGTGAGCTGGGGACCCCCAGGTTGGTCATTCCAGCGTTGCCGTAGCCGTTCATGCTGTTGCTGACGGTGTTGTAGTTGGACTGCTGAGGGGTGCTGCTGGGCACGTATCCACGAGGTGACACGCTGCTCGTGTTGCGACTGTAGCCCACTGCGGACAAAAGGCATTGGTTACAAAAATTTGATTCAGTCCTAATTCTTGGGCTAGATGACATTGAAGTTAAACGTGCGCAGGTCACTTAATATGTCCGGTTTACATGAAATATATGCAGATTAATTGATTATATAACCATTCTTGTTTAAATTGTCAATGTATATACAGTCAAAATGATTTCATTGATTTATAAACTGATTATATAAGTACAGACATATGCACATCTTAATTTACATACAATACATTTAGTATGTAACACAAATAAAATAATTCGATATAAAAATGTAAAATAAATATTAAAAAAATAATATATATATATATATCAATACTATAAACTATAAAGCATTTATATAAACTATAAATATATAATGATAAAATGTTGATTATAAATAATAAAAAATATATATATAAAATGAAATGGCATAAATTATAAAACAATAAAATTAAAATATTTTATATTAATTATAATATTACTATAAAATTATACCATAATATAAAACATTTATAAAAATATAATGATAAAATGTTGATTACATAAAATTGAATTATATTTTATAAAGGCATACAAAATTATGAATAAATAATATAATACAAATAATAATATAATATCAAATGTAAAAAATTTGATCAAGATTATATCTTTTTTTCGGCTAATATTTTCTGAATGGAGCCCACTGTGGTCATTCCACACAGCTGTGCTTGAATCCACATGTACATCAGGAGGCCGCTAGTGTGTATTCCAGTGTGATTTTTCCCTGTCCTGACCCGAGTGGAGGCAACAATGGAACAGGTGTAAAGCTATTATCAGTACACTGGCTAAATGCAGTGTGTGAGATAGCGCTGCGTGTTCTGGCAGGCTGGCAGCGGAGAGATGGGGACAGGGTCGGGCACCTCCTGGGATCTATGTTATACACAGCCAGGAAAGATAAAGCTGCAACCGCTCTGTGCCATGATTCATACCGCTAGCAACACGCTAATGTTCGCTAATCGTTGCGAGCGCGTTTCCAGATATGGCTCATTTTTATTTCACGGATGAATAACTCGGGCTAAATCTTTCAGATGTTTGCTGAATGTTCTATATGCTGTTAGTTCCCTGCTGAGAAATGGCTCTGGTCTGTTTGAATGGCCGCAAAACAAGCTAAACGCTGCTTTTATTCTGCAGGTTTTCAATCCATTTTGGTCACACATGCTAAACATACAGTGTTGATCTCGCTCTTCAACATTACATGCAACAAAATGACCTGTTTGTTTTATAAAGTGTAAAGATTTTCTCGTACTCTGGTCAATACCTTGCGAGGTCTCTGAGACGTTGACGGCGAGCTGACTGCTGAAAGAGTTGACTCCCATCATGCCGCCGTGCGAGGCCGTGTTGGCGAGGGACGGGATCTGGTTGTGGTTACGTGGGACGCTGTACAGAGCCTCTGCGATATCTGCGGCCCTCTTCAGAATGATCTCCTACCACACAGAAACACAGAGAGAGTTAACACAACGTTCTCAAAAGAACTCCAGGCGAGAGAAGTGGAATCATTCAGTTTGTTTCATTTCATTCCTCAAGTTCAATTTCTTCTGAAAACAAACGTACGCCAGCCTCAGGTGTTCAGCTGCTCTCCCAACATGACCGAGCTGGTTATTATGGGCTGTTGTAATGGCTTTAAAGAGATTTGGGCATATGTCAGATGGTAAGAAAAGTTTAGACTAGCTCAAACCAGCCAAGAGCAGATTTTGTTTCTTTCTTTTAATTATTGAATTTTGGAACGGTTTGACAAACAACGAACGTCAAATGTTGTGCTGCTTGTGTTTTCTGAGCATCGCCTAAATATTTGACCTATTTATTTAAATAACATTTATTTGATCTATATCCTTGTGAAAATGAACCATGATTTAACAATAGTAATATAGCTTTTCATTTTTATTTGTAGTAAAACCACAAACTAACCTATAGCAAACACTGTTCAAACATGATATTTATATTAAAACTGGTTATACAAATGGTAATCAACTAAGGCCACCACACATTTACTATAATAAAACCATGGTATATTTTCCTAAGGATAGTTAAACATTCAAAGTAACAACAGGCCTTCAGTTGTTCAACATCTCCACCTCTGTGCTACTCAAACAAGGGGAAAATAACGTAATGGATCATTTCATCTGAATATGTATTAGACCTCTCAACCGGAGCTGCACGGCTCTGCACAATATATTCCACAAATGCACCTTTTAGGGCCGAGTTCAAGGTTATCCTCTTACTTTAATAAACCAATAGACGGCTGCGTGCGTGTGTTCTGAGTGATTAACTCATCTCTTTACACCAAGCGTGTTCCACGAATTCACCCGGCTGTAGTACAATAGCCAGCAGCTAGCTTTGAAACATGCAGAAATGATTTAATTACAGTCAGCGTAGAGATGAAGAAGCTTGTGTTCGTACCTGGTTGTTGTGTGGCATCCCATACAGAGCTTCCACAAGGTCAGCGGCACGCTTTAGCAACACCTCCTGCGAAACACATCCGGAATACGACATAATCAGTCATAAAGACACATAAACACCATCACACAATACATTACACACAAAGCACAATCGTCCAGACGCGCACGCAGCTTAAAATTACACACTGGCAAAGCTCTTTATCTCTGGTCGAAAAAGGTGAGTTTGAAATTAAAAAGCAAAATTTAATTACGTATTATCGAATGCATTATTTGATTTCTTAGTCACATTTCATTTGACTCACTTACAGTGTGAAACGGTGAAGCGGGGTGTAACTTAAGCTAAATGAGTCAACATAAGGACTCGCGTTCCAACCGCCGGGCCTTTTGGGTATTAAACAAACAAACACTCGCCGTCAAACGCATCCGCTAATTCCGCACGCTTTAGCTCGGAAGAACAATGAGTCATTTTCCATATCTTAATTAAACTGGCTGAGTCCTCAAAGACAACATCTCACCCGTAATTCACGGGCCAAATTTGCAGTAGAGTTCAATGCCCGTTCCTCTTTCTTCAGGACAATAAAGTGAATTAGCTCGGGTTAATCTAGTTCTTTCATAATGACATTAGGAAAATTTTCAATTAACCCTCTTTCCCGGGCTGTTGTAAAGGACTTCATAAACGACTTTCTCTCAAGAGCAGCCTGAGAGGCTGTGCCCTGGGACGCCCGCGACTCCCGCTGATCCCCGCCCCGCTTATAACACAACAAGGATTAACCTGACGCTTATTTTCTCTTCAAAAATTACACCGAAGCTGGCAAGCAAGGCTCTCGGGCCGCTTAAGATTGTGTGCATTTGATCTTTGAACGGGAAAACCAGAGCTGCTTTTCAGGAAAGAGTCTGAATTGTCTACTGTACGTTCGACACATTTCCTGATTTTAAAACCCTGTGTGTTTTTTTGTTAAATGATTTTGCACATATGAAGATGTTAAGTGTGTGTGAACACGTTCACAGCGTCGTCCTTGCGAGTTGCAGAGCGTGGAGTCCCTTTCACACGGAGCGTGGAGGTTATTTCATTCCCATGCACATCCGCCATGTTGGATCTTTATTTATCAAGATTAATCACGGACTTGGGGGCGCCATACGTTTTATAGAGACGCACTCCAAACCTGAGCCTAACCGGATGAGTGCTTCTTCAAATGGGCATTTACCTCTGAAATTGCGGGCTCTGTTTCATGTCGCATGTATCTAGTTTGCATACAAATAAAGAATTACACTTGTCATTCGGCAGGTACGATCAATGAAAGACCCAGCTGTCCCCGTCCTCTCTGCGAGTGAGATGAAGCGTTTTTCCGAGCCGCTAATAATTGCTCATCATCTCGGCCGTCATATTTCAAGACTTTTAACATGCCTCCCAATATTAAACAACGATTATCGCAATTAACTTCCGGGGCGACACCTACTTGAACCTCTCGTCCCGTCCATATGGCGACCCCAAAAGGAAGGCGCAAGGATAGTTTAAGAAAACAATTCCCCCTGTCAGCCCTTATCTGTCCTTTGCCACGAGGTGTCTTTGCTAATGAACCGGATTTAGCGATCCACGTTGAAGAGCCAGTCGATCTGCACGAGAAGCGCGGAGGAGGCTGCGAATGAGGGTTTTTTTTCCGCCGGCCTCACGCTGAGAATATGATTAGCGGTGAACGAAAAGCATTTCCATGTAAATTTCCGAGCGGCGGCGTTAAGTGTAATTGACTCTCCTCTTTTTCCGCGGCGACACAACAGACTTCAGGTTAGACCGGAAACTATTTAAGCCCAAACGATCCCTGGGCTTGTTTCGTGACAAACGCGACGGCTTGTTATTACAAGAGCTCATTGTTCCGCCCGTGGACGAGAATCATTTAAACGGAGAACTTGTTATTATCACTCTTGAATATCTTGAGTGGTATATATCACCACTGTTAAAGAAGCCAAGTGAGGTGAGGAGCTTGAGGTGCTAATGTCATTATAAAAGTGTAAAGCAATTATTCTGTTAGTTCTTGCCTGGGGTGATGAATACATTGAGCGCGGGGCCAATACATGTAGCTACCTCGCGAAACCGGGAGAGGGGAGATGAATTTTAATGCATGGGTAATTGCTCGACATGAATGCATTTCTAATAATTTTCTTGTATATTAGATTGAAAGAGAAACGGAATGGATTGCGTGTTTGCCAGCTGAAACGGGATCGGAAGACGGAAGGCCTAATGGAAATGATAAATGCATACGAATGCGGCCGACAGGTTACCACTGTATGATTCGCAATAAAGATTATTTGATGGCACGTAAGTGAAAGTATGGAGCCTAATCAGATTTTCATTCCTGTGTTTGTCTCGCTCTTATATGGTGACAAATGGAAGACACTGATTTCAAACAAGGACTGAAAAGACGGAGGATTTGAGGGTCCCTTTAGCAATCTCCCGTCTCATCACATGAGTGACTGCACATATTGCTTTTATACTCCTGCCGTCGCCGTATAGGAACGCATTCGATGAACGCCCCTCCCCTCGGATCCAGCAGCAAATTTGATTTGATTTCAAATAATGGAGGTAAACTGCAATTTGAGCAACTATTTCAAGTATCCATGTTTTAAAAAAGGGAATAAACGTAAAAAGAGCATCTGTAACTCAATTCGGGCTTTCTCGCTGACGCTGTGCACATGATCGGTCAAATTCACTTTTTAGTCAAAACGCCCATTTTGGAAGCTGTGAACACGGTCTAAAGTTTCTCTAAAGTGAATGTGTACAGGTTTGACTAAAAAAAGACATAGATTTATTCAAAAATATGAATACATGTTTGTTTGTCAATTACTTAAAAAAAACTTTATTATTCAATCATTTTTATATTTTTTGTTTACTTGAAAAATAAAAAAAAGGAAGGAATGTTCGATTATTAAGAAATACTTAAAGGCCGCATACCTCTTTTTATTTATTTGTTTGTTCACAGGGGTAGTGCACATTAATAAACAAAACTGTAAATATGCCAGAATTTGCCAAAACGGCTATTTTTGATCTGTTGACCCTCGACAGAATGTTGTTACCCTTGTTTAATTTGTTTCTAGTTACAGTAACTTTGGAATCGAATCTAGAACGTGTTTAGCATGTGTTATTAAAGGCTATGCATGCACGCCATATTGGATTTCTGCCCGGCTACACTTGCCCATCAAAGCATCTGCATTGTAGATCCCCTAAAAAGAGGGAAGCAAAGGAAAAAAACAATCCAAGAATCGATATTATCAACTCCACAACGCGCTCCAGCAGACTGCAGGAGTGTGACGCCTTTGCCTTATTGCTAACACACTGTGTACATCCCTCCCCCCGAACCCTCTTATTACGGCGGTCTGTCTCGCGCGCATAACATCTAATGCAGCCTCTCCTCCCAGACGCTCTGCCTCTCATTGAGAATATGTGTAAGGGTCAATTGCTGCTTTGCGTGGAGCCGGCTGCGACCCGCGAGCACAATAGAGGTGCAGACGTCTGCGGTAACTATGATGAATCACTTGGCACTTTCATTTACATGCTGCTGAACTTACATTTGGGTCCATTAGAAGCCAAAATCAAATATTTATGTTGTTTATTGGAGCCGGTGGCGTGCACCTGCCTGCTCCCGCAGAATCTATTGTTTTTCCGTTCGTTTTTTTAAGGATAATTGATGTAATTATTTTCGTTTTCAAGCAGGGTGGCTTTGAAACATTTTTGGGGGAATAATGGATAGTTTAAAGGGTTTACCGGAATGAGATTTCGTGTCCAGATATTGGCCTCCACAGAGACAGAGAGCTAAGTGTAATTGAAACACATCATGTGGCGCAGGGCCGAGTCTCAGGGATCCCAAGCTAGGCGCGCGTCCACAGCGGCCGCTTTTCCACAGAAGTTAATGACGGAGGCTGAACCCATGCTGGGCTTTAATAGATATTTGTAAGATATCTGTTATTAGGTCACCGTGGTGGTCAGCTCGCGCCGAGCACCCACGAACAAGGTACAAAATAATCTCTTAACATATTATTAGGAAAAGCCCTCGGCGCCGCGCCGCTCTCAGATGGGAAATTAGCACGTTTTCTATTAGCCGGATACCGGTCATGGATCCTATCAAAGGCAAACGAGCGCAAAAAGGGCCGAATCAAAGAGCAGAACGAGGTCCGATCAGCACGCTTTGTCTTTCATGTCACACTTCAAAACAACAGAACTGTGATAGGCGTCAACCACATGGGAACGGCGGGCAAACTGCATGGTTTGTAGAATTTGAGAGGAAAAAATAAATAAATGAATCTAAAAAGCCCGGAGAGAGGCCTCGGCCATATTAACGCGTGCAAAGCTCATTTATTAACCTGCTAAGACGAGGACTTTTAACGGAAAGCTCTGTAAACAAAAGATTAAACTGGATCTAGCTTTGGAAAATGAAAGGAAAACAAGAGCAAAATAATCACACATCTGAAAGAGGCCTCTGCTTAGATTACAATCGCCACTGACTACTGAGGTGGAAAAATACTTAATTGAACCATTTCGGCGCGCCGGAAGTTTGCGCGGTTCCGACGAAATCCAAACACGGCGGATTGAATAGTGATGACCAGCCAAAAGAGCTTGTTTTCCATTTTGACATTTCTATGATAAATAGCTCTGTCTCTCTCTCACACACACAGCCACTCACCTTGGGCAACCTCTCCGGATCACCTGGATGTCTAGGAATGACCTTCTGCAGTCTCTGGAAGCCGTAGTCGATGGTCGGTTCGTTCAAAGCTGCAACGCACAAAACGGGAAGCGTTAAACATCCGGCGCATGCCAAACAAACAAACAGATTTACGTATTCATACACCAAACGTTATTACATTCACTCTTGAAATGTATGCACCCGTCATGCATTTTACTCTAGATGGCTCTGAGCATTTGAATAAAAGGTAATAATGTTGCAGCGTGTATAATATTCCGTCATGCGGCGTAGCAAGGTGACGTTAATCTATCACCTCTCCTATTTGGAAGAGCGAGAGCTATAATTGATCAGATAAATTTAAAGGTGTTGCCGGATACATTATGAATGAAGGCGCGCACGAACACGCACGATCACGACTGTCAACCCGATGAAGTCTGCATCATTCCCAGTTCCTGAAGCACTCGCTGGATTTATGGGTAGCGGGCGATGATGACATATGTCTGGCTATTGCCTCCCATCAGATTTATTCCTCTTTCTCACACTCTCTCCATTTTTTCTCATCCGCCGCGCGCTAAAGCAAAGCAGTCCGGAGGAACACTTCATCTTACAGAGCTTTAATAATCTCTGAATGGTTGACTACAAACTGATGTAGGGCGCTATCATTTCACAGCTGTGCTGTGGCTGGCCTCATGAAATTGCTGGCCACAAATAGTAATTAATCTTCGCTTTCACACACACACACCCTCCCTCTCAAATTGGAATTTTGAGTATGAAGTGCTCCGGTTGTAAATCAGACACTGTTGCTGGCTGTACAAGTGTATGAATCATGATCTCAACTTCCTCCTTGCGCATACGTTGTGTTTAACAAGCTACAGAACAGCACGGGTCTATTACGAGCCTCCTTTAGCGAAGCAGTCTAGACTTTAAACATGCACGATTATTTCTGATCCGGGCGACCTGAGGTCACACAACATGGCTCCTGTTTTTAATAAATCATCAATGATAAATATTAAATACCAATTTTAAAAGAGACGTTTAACTTCTCTGCCAAACAAAACCACACAGCTTCGAGGGTGGACATTATGTTTAATTTATGGCAGAGGAAAACGAGGCTGTGAAAATGGACACGGTTTGTCCAATAGGTTGTACTGGAAGTTTTTAGGTCACAAAGACATATTGTCAATGTTTTGTCAGCTGATTTACACCAAGGTATACAATAAACCCTAAGGGCCCTTCTCTCGTCCTCTATTGGTTGGCCAAACAAAATAAACAAAGCAATGTTTTATAAAGATGAAACGTATACCTTTATAACAAAAAATGACACGCATTATATTTTTATCCTATACATTTTATCAGCGTGTGTATCTTGGAAATCAACCCCGGCGCGATTACGACCTGTTACCAACCAATCTACAGGAACTTTCCCTTTAAGAAGAGGGAAAAAAATGTGTCGTTGGGGCAAACAAGCTAGCAGAAGATCAGCATAAGAATATGATCAGACATGACTGTGAATGCGGTTGTCAGTGTAAAAATCAATGCTTTTTCTTTCAAGAGATCAAGATCAAATCTGTCTGTTCCTCTTACTCAGCGCGCCGTTTGGCGCTGAACTCCGAGGAAACTCGAGGAATAGCTAACGCACAAAATGAGCGATGACAGCTCGGAGATGAACACGTACGACAGCGACTTCCTGGAAATAATTGGTTGACTTTATGATGAAGTGCTACAATTACATGTACGTGTGATAGAGGGCGGCAATCCCATCTGATCAATATCAAGACGAGGGGTTGCGTTTTGGCGCGCGTGCGTGTGTGTGTGTGTGTGTGTGTGTATATACACGTGTCATCGCGTGACAGCGGTGATGCGATGTGATGTGCCATCTTGCATGGCTGGAGACAAAGTAGCGTGCAGGA
Organism: Triplophysa rosa; assembly: GCF_024868665.1. Lineage (NCBI taxonomy): Eukaryota > Metazoa > Chordata > Actinopteri > Cypriniformes > Nemacheilidae > Triplophysa > Triplophysa rosa. The sequence goes on from NC_079907.1 coordinate 2,375,031, forward strand.
ATCCGAAGTAAGATGCCGGCTTGTTAATAAAGCATTGATCGGACGTATTGATTTTACATGACATGGCTCTCGCAAGGATGTAGCTCTCTCACGCGCACCTTCACCCCCCCCCCTTCTAACTCTCGTTCCTAGACAGACACATCCCCACCCACCCCCTATGATGGCTGTGGTGACAGAAGGGCAGATCAAGATGTAAATGTTTGTATTACAGCACTTCATTATGCTTGAATTTGGACATACGGGGACATCCATCATTTCTGGGTGGCTGTTTGGTCTGGGGTCTGAGAGGATTGCACAGATGCATCATGGACTTTGACAGGGGGGCTTCAAGATATGTGTTTGCTCTGGGACGTACAGTAAAAGATGTTAAATATGGGCAAAAAGCGGGCAGATTTACAGCCGCTCTGATGCCGCTTCACACAGCGCAGCAACATGTTGTTCTCTGGTCTGACATTGAGGCTTTGCTGATGAAGGAATGTGCACGGTTTGATAAATGTATCAGAAGAGTGGACGCTAAACGCGCTTCAGTTATTGATCTGATGCTAATGCGGTAAAAGAGGTCAGCGAGACCTTCATTAGCACGAGACCGATTCTTCACCTCAAACACACCGGGAATTATTAACTATAGATGTGTGGAAATTACAGGACAAGAGCGTATCGACTGCTAAAGCGGTCAGTGAAATGTGCAATGCCTAAATACCAAAGCTGAACAATAAAGCTTAATAGTAACTATCAAATTAATAATAAAACAGAAAAAGAAATCACAACATTCTCATAATTCTTAAAGAGACAGTCCACCAAAAAATGAAAGTTCTTCATCGCTTACTGATTTTCTTTCTTCTGCACAACGCAAAAGAAGATATTTTGAAGAACGTTGATAACATTGACTGGATTGTATGGACACAAAACCACTTAGACATTCCTCAAAATGCCTTCTTTTGTGTTCCACAGAAGAAAATAACGTGTAGGTTTTGCCTTGCATGAGGGTAAATAAATGATGTCAGAATTTCTATTTTTGGTTGAACTGTCCCTTTAAAAAAAACTTAAAAATCCCCTCTTCACTCTCACATTGTTGAACTACTAAACATGTTTTCTTGTTCACAACATACATACAGTACATCCTTACGCAATCCAATGTCCTCTTTCAGGATATGGTCCACTAGAGTCCAGGCCTGAAGCTAAGCCCCTCCCACTGCCCTCTGAGCCGGCCCCCAGCCCCAGGCTCGGCCAATCAATAGCACTTTCCTGTTTTAGAGCTGGGTAATTATGAGGTGGGGAGTGTAGGTGACCTTTCACCTGGTCCGCATTACTTTGCTGATATTAAGATAAATTGCCCGGTTTTGGGTAAACATATGCTGCAATTCAGACTGTCAGCGGCAGTTTGCTCAGGGATAATTTGTATTGATCTCTCCGTTTCTTCCCAATTCTGCTTACTGACCTCACGGATAATGAGAGCGAGCGTGAGACACAGAAAGAGAGAGAGAGAGAGTAAAGCGCTGGATACGGCTGTAGTCACCAGTTGAAGCCTGGCATATGTCAGCGGCGAAGTGTTTTGCTTACGTCTTTATTTGTCGTTTGTTCTACCCATCCGGAATGGCAGAGGGAGGGGGACGCCACACTATTTAGCACTCAAGCATAAAACTTGTGCACGTTAAATCAAATCAAGCTCGTGTCTACACGACTGTTATGATATGAATTATGGAGCCGCCCATCTAAAGAGGAAATGTGTTTGCTAATGAGCTCGCATGCTTCTCAGGCCGCATGAATGAACAGAAGGGTTTGCGCTTGATAGATGACAAATCTAAAGCTCCTTGGGCCGGTCATCATGTTTAGTTGTTTTTTCACCCCTCATTTGTAAAAGAGAATGTTAAGCACAAGCTGCCCGGGTACTTAACATAAAGCAGACTCTGGGTTTGGCGCGAGAGACGCGGTCTGTGTATATACGTGTAGTGTGCGCGGTTGCCTGCCTGTCTGCGCGTGTGCGTCTCTGTATATTTCAAGATTGAGTGCTTTGACCTTGTTCTCGCAGACTGTATATATTGTCATTCTTCAAAACTGACACGCTAGAGTGCCGCAGATACTAAACTGTGACACGTTTTTATTTAGCAATAAGAGAACCATTCCATAGGAACGTCACAGGGAAGTGACGATATGGCAATATATCACAATAAAATACAACAGCAGCCGTTTGCAAAAAAATGTAAGAACCTTATACGTATTTGTATATATATTTATTGATATTTAATTTCTATATATTTATAGACTAATTAAAATAGCCTTTAAATAAAATAAAATATATTTTTTATATTTAATATATGTAATAAAAATACAAATATATAATAATATTATTATTATATATATAATAATAATATAAATATTTTATGTTAAATAAAACATACATATAAAATTCCTATTTTATACATATATATATTACTATGAAATTCAGTTCTGAACCTGAAGGAGATACTCATCAGTGGCGGTTCAAATCAAAATCTTCAAAAACCTCTGCTGGCATTCCAAATGTCCATTACATCCCATAATAATGACAAGTGTGTATCTTTGGCTCTGATAATGACTGGCGCTCTGGCTGTTGCTCTATTGCTCTGTCTAATTATCTTTAACTGCTGCGAGCTTATCTCGACTCCTCCTCCACCATCAACAACCACTTTACACTTTTATTTTTTTACTTTAACTTCTACAAACACGACCCAGAAAAAAAACAAGCGATTTAAAAATTGTGAGAGGAAGATGTTTGGTTTGACTGAAAGTTCTGCTTGTCTGTCAATTATCAAAGTTAGTCTGTGTTCGTCTCCTGACGACAAACACTACCAAAACAAACACTCGAAAAGGAAATGTCTTTTAACGCAGATTGCACATTGTGCCAAAGCTGAGCCAGTGAGAGATGGCAAGAAGCAAAAAATATAACAATAAATGAAAAAGAGGAAAAGCATCAGAGGGCAACAAGAGGTTTTGAGTTTAAAGGAGAATAATAAAAACAGGAAAGCATTCATTTGTTTCAACACAGCTGCAGGTTTTAGCTCTAAATGAGGTCAATTTTCATCGCAATTACGATTGTCTTCCTGCAACTGGCCAAATAAGAGTTTCTCTCCCTTACTGAAAACAGGCCGCCTTCATAATTATTATTTCTTTGAACAGGTCTGAAATATAATCTGAGTGAAGGAGTGACGCATTTCTTACTGTCAACAAGAGAGACAAGCTCCCATTAAAGCCCACAGATGATGCTTTTCACTAAAAAAATAAAAGAAAAACACGCCACTACGTGGCCTTTTAGAAACCTTGACTATGTTTGTATGATTTGGTCTAACAGCAAAAGATTTACAATTATTTTCATATACAAATGTATATGGCAAAATATATGTGTTGACACTAAAATTAAACTAAACTAAACTAAAATTAAAAAATGATGGTTTTTAAATGGATGAGGAAGAAAAGCCAAAAAGCACACGGTATGAGAATACACAGACCCTCTGCCTGCTGCCTGAACTAAAACGTTCAAATGAAAAGATTTTGGGGAATAAGGTAAAAAACGACACTCGGATGGACAACTAACAATGGGAGAAATTAGCTGATAGAGAACAAGTTTTGTAATGTTACAGCGCTTTGAATTTCAAACCTGGTTTGAGCAAGAAAAAGGGGGCGAACGAGGGATAAAAACGCAGGGTTTTGAGAGAACAGAGACAGCCGGGGCTCTTTGACGTGGCGCTAACTTCTTCATTTTATTGCCAGCTGTCTCAGAGGAAAGCATTTCATCTCCGAGAAATTCAGATACTCCGGAAATTAAAATTTCAAAGATCTGCCGAGAAAAAAAAAAAAAAGAGTGTGTGAGAGAAAAATCAATGGAGCCGGATCAATGCTCATAGAAATTTCATGAACTTTGAACCGATACAGGCATGATGATGAGAGAGAGGGGGGTGTCACCGATAAAGCGTCGACAGGACAAGAGAAGCCCGTTCTAGCGATCTAGACCGTTCATATTTTATTTCCCTGACAGAAATTACATTTCAAGTCTATTTCTGCAACAAGCAAGCAAGCCCCATCTATTTCTCCGTTTCTTCTTCTTTGTCAGCATTCTCCACACTTCCGCTCATGTGACTCTCCTCGGATGGATCCCAGCTCAAACACGGCACTTGAATGCCTCGCCGATATCAAATCGAATTGGATTGCGTCTCCGCCGATCGCAAGACGCAGATTAATATTGTAAAATGAAGATCAATACATGGATGGGGTGGAGGGCGGGAATCGATGGGCGCTAAATTATTGCTGCATTTTCAACCTCATTCGAGATGAGTTGTGTTTTCCTCCGCCGGTCAATACTTTGCAGCTTCTCATTAATCTATAAATAAATTTGGCGATGAATTTGGCGCACGTGGGTTAGGACCGGGTCACGGAGGTGATGCGAGCAGCAACCGGGAAGATGTTGGAGAACGAGTAAAGAGAGCTCCATCCATCAGAACCGGCTCTTGCCACTGGAGCATGACTAATTTCTCTGACTTAGCGAGGACAAACCTATTTAAAGCTGCCGGAGGAAAAAAGTGGACCCAGCCGAAATAGAAACCAGCAGGGCCAATTATACCCAAATCACCCCGGTGCAAGACTCTTTAAAGAGAGAGGGTACATTGCACCCGTCCAGCGCATGCAGAGGTTGGCTGAATCTTTTTTGGACTGCTGCTTATTATAGAGTTGTAGCCTGTCACTATACCGTGTTAAAATATCACCGCAATCCCCACCGGTGCGAAATTGCTCACAATAATAGTGCGGCCCTCTCTGAAGTAATAATATTTTCTAAAGAATTTCCTGTCTGAGGAGAAAAATTCTCATCTGCCCAGCACATCCTCAGTTCTCGGTTTCTAGTTAAAAGTGAGCAGGTCCCTGTGACACTGGAACAGAGATGGCCAATTTATACTTTGTATTTAGAAAAGTTCTTTCTTAAAAAAAAATTTGGCACTTAGCTTCTGAGACCAGTTTTATTGCAATTATGTATTGTTGTCCTTGTGTTGTTCTAATTGCTGCTGTTGTTTAGCTCATTTGTAAGTTGCTTTGGATAAAAGCGTCAGCTAAACGACAATGTAAATGTAAAAATCGATCTATCTATGCCAGTGTTGGCTCGATACCAAAATTTTGGCTTTGGTACGGTACCATAATCTAATACCGGTAATATCGGTACCACATCGGTACCATAGTTGATCAATAACCAGCCCCAAAATAAATTATTTGAAAAAATATTAAGAAGACTGCATGAAACTGCTGTAACTGCTTTAATGCATATTTTATATATTATTTTTATATTTTATATAGCACCATTTTATTTTTACAGTTTCACACTGTATTACTGAAAAATGCTTATAGACGTATAATCATAATCCCACAAATATGAACAATTAAATGTTTCAAGTAGGTCTATTTCACAGTGATTTAACAATGATCAATAAAAATAAAACACTGCACAGTCTTCACTTCTATAAAATAAATATGCAATGACTCTAAGCTACAAAAGTTTCATTTTCTCTTTAATATGTGACACAGATGTATTAGGTTACTGTCACTTTAAGGAAAACTCTTTTTTTGATGCGGATATACATTTAAAACACAACAGACTGTGCTTCTGTGAATCTGACGTATAAGAACATATACAAGACGCGAAAGAGAACTTCATGATGATGAGTAAGCTAACTGAGATGTCTGTAACAGAGATAACGTTATATACGTAATCTATGTTTGCCGTTGAATGGGGATGTACAGACGCATCGCAGCATGTAGAATATACGTTACACTGTAAAACAATCTAAAGATCTCTCAGCAAAAGTAGAAAGAGCCAAATTAGTAATAAATCACTCACAGTGTCTCAGTTTAAATGGTCGCAAAAGTGCTTGTAGAGCGATTCATCTTGTTCTTCTATGTTGCCGGTTCTGCGTCAGTTCTGTGGCATACTGCCGCATAGCGGTGAACTTTGGAACAGCAGTGTTTCAAGTACCGAAACAAGCAAAATTCTGGTATTGAACCGATTGAAACCTAACATGTACCGGTAAATTTCCAGAACCGGTTTACCGCGTAATCCTAATGTAAGGATAACGAACAGTCAGCCGTTTGTTATCGCAGAAATAAGCCCCGACAGTGTGTATCACATGGCACATGAGGAAATTGGAATACTTTTTAGCTCATTTTTACCGAATGTAGACCTTTCGCAAGGAAAAGCCGCTAACTTTCGGTTTTAAGGTGAGAAACGATGTTCAAATGTCACGAACAGGCAATCTGGTTTAATCATTTGTAAATATAATGTCAAATATGTTATTAAAAGACATATTTATATTTAATTTGTCAAAAAAAACCCGTCAAAAAGATTTTTGAGAGGTTGTTATCTGGGAATAATGAACCTGCAAATGTCGCGACTGGTCAATCAGAATCAAGCATTCCAACGAGCCGTGTAATAAATATAAAAAATATATATATAAGTAAAATGTCTAAACTGTTAATAAAACAAAAATGTTTATTAGAAAATAAACGAAAATGTTAAATCAAACCAAAAAACGTTCAATTTCAATATGAATTCAATTTTTGGCCTTACTCAACATCAAAGATATCGAGATATCAAGGTTATATTTTCTTTATATATATATATACATAACTCAAATGCCCAAACTACTAAACTAACAATGTACAAGGGAGAACTGTTAAAATTTGTGTATATGTGTGATGAATGTGTTAAATGATTTAAGAATAAAGTGCGGAGGCCGGCTTGTCGTATTGGATGTAGTGAACAAGAAGAAAATAAAGTGAGAGAAAACAACTGCTGGACTGTGTTCAAATAACTCTGTTTACATTTCCTCCCTGCCTCTGATTACTTCTAGTAGTGTGTGTGTTTACAGTCCTATCAGATACAGCTTGTGCCCGGCGAGTGGGTGGAGATGGCTGTCTGATGGACCGATAGCTCAGTGCAAGCGGGCAACAGATAATTCACTGATACACTTTCATGTGCCGCCGTGTAGATTTGTTTACACCCCCTCCTGCTCAAACTCCAGCTATAGACTTCCGTGAGAAGTGTACGGGCAGACTATGGCGGAACCAGGCAAACTTCTATTGAGGAGGCTAAACGTTCCCGGGTCAAAAAAAACGCACCTCTTACGATTGTAAACGCTTGCGTCAGAGGTTAGTTGCTTCTGAATGTCAGTAATTAGTCTAATGAAGGCCTGCGCTCGGTTCCAGCGTGCGATCGCATGCGTGCCAGGATCTGGTCGGGCATCTTTGGCGCTGCAAAGGGTCGAGTGAGTGAAGGGGCAAGATGACCCCTTTGTCCTTTCGTGCTATGACAAATGACTGTCTCCTCGGCGGTGCGTTTTGTCAGTTTCGGCGCAGTTGAGTCGATACCTTCACCTTGACAAGGAAACTTTGTGATTTATCAGGGCCGCCAGCCGATCAACAGGCCGGGAGCTCTGGGCCCTCGGAGAGCCCGAGAGCGCGCCGTGGTCAAAGTCTCGGGGAGCGGAATGTGCCAACGTTGTCACAACCGTGATAGACAAATGGCTCTTGTTAGAAGGGGCCAAAAAATAGGAGGGACCTGGAGACAGAGGGAACTGGAAAAAAAACCCCTGCTTGACTTGTACTAATAACAGAAGGAGTCCACAGCGGTCACGCTGGGTTAAAAGACGGAGCACCCTGTCACGCGACAGGTTTGGAAATTAGCAAATAACGTTCCCCTAGTTCTGATAAATGTGCGACAGGCCTGCCTGGCAAATCATTTTTTAACATTTTGATGCATGTCTACAATCCCATCTGAGGAAAGGAAAAGTTTACCGGCCCTCGAATCCGCCCTGACAAATGAAGGCCGGTAGGTGTGCGATTTCTATGTGAAGTATGGTTCATTTTCGACAATTCTGGTAAATGGGTGTCACTGATTAGGACAAATAGTGTGGAAGGGTGATAGCTCATGGCGAACGCCTCTCTTTCTTCCTCTCCCCGGCCTCCAGCGAAGCGTTGAGGCCGTGGTCACTGGTGACCGTGCCTAAATAGAAAGCAATAGCTTTGATGCAATTAGAGCGCGGCGTTGAGCTTTATTTATGGCTGTTGTCATTGTTCGAAATGGTTTGTAAAAGCGCTCAGGAGGCCTGCCTCTGTTAAAGCGTCTATTAGTGCCGGAGCGGTCACATACATACAGTATATATCTTAATTTATATCCTCTTGTTAGGAGCCAAAGACGATCGCCGCTGCTTGCGAATTTGGGTCGTAAGACAGACGGCGAACGCGCTGTCATTCCAATTTGTTTATGGGGAGGTCGTGCTTATCTTTAAAAGGGAACGAGTCTACCAGAGAAGGGCCCTAAAAAGCGTTTGTCAATTCCGACGACGGCTTAGAGAAACATCTGTGCTTTTCAAAACAGCCGGATCAGCTAAAGCGAGCATCCAAAAGTCGAGCGTTATTGGCATAGGGACAAACACATGCCCGCCCCGCTTTGATTTTTTTCTCCTTTTTATGGACCCTTCTGACGAGCTGTTTCATGCCAAGCCTGATCAATGGATAACCAATACCGGTATCAGATGGCCCGGCGGTTGCCATGTGTTAACAAAAGACACGATCGTACAAACATGCAAGGTTAAAGCTTGGGGGAAAAATGTAAGCGTGGTTCTTTAAAGGATACAATGGGATGCACACTCAATAAACCGCTGCAGTGTTTCCTTTTTAAATGAAGACGCTAAGAGCCTGAAGCTGTAAATAGCCTCACACACAGCAGATCTGAGTGTTAATGGATGACTTGTATTGAATAACACATTGTTTTAGGCCTTTTCCTGGCAGCTCATAAACTACCGAGACCCTCTCGCATGTTTGCGTAACCTTACGGGATACCGGCATCCCCTCACGAGCGCCCTTCTGTGCACGAGGGTCTTGGTGGATGTCTGCGGCGGGTTTAATTTCACTGCTGTTTAGCCGTGTCAGAGCCAGAGGCGTCGGAGAGTGCTGGAGGACATTAGGAGCTGTCCGGCCAGAGTAATTTGTTTAAAGAGCATTGACCTCAGAGACAGGCAGCTTGTGTTGGCCGTGATGGAGCAGAATTATCGACTCTTAAAGTAAGCACGGTGCTCTGACAGGCGATTGGCATGGCTTCTGAGCGAACACGAGGGACTTTTATGACACCTCCAGTGCCAACACATCGCAAGCCTAGTCTACTACATAACATCTACTATCTCAATGGCTGCTGGAGCATCAAATGAAATAAGAATATACAGTATATTTTGAACAAAGATAATGAAGGATGATTTTAGAGACGTTAAGATATTTTACACCTTCATGACCTGTTCCCGAATTTTAAATACTGTAATGGAAAAAAAACATGCTTTCTAAAGATTTTTTTAATAAATAATAAACAATAAATTATATAATAATAAATTAATATTTGCTAACTGTATATATATATATGCATATTCATATAAATAAAAATTAATATATTATTATATATTATATTATATATTAATGAGAATCACATTTTATGTTCCATAAAAATAAAAAAAATGAAAATAAAATATAAAAATAACAAAAATGTTTTTAAAAACAATAATTTTAAAAATTAAATAAAATGTTGGGACACATTACTAAAATGAGAATTATTATGAAAATAAAACAAAATAATTATTAATGGCCTTAAAACTAATATAATTTATTGTTTATTTATTTCGGGTTAACTGTGACCTGACAAAACAATGGGACATGTTTTGTGAGATTCAATCTTTTCAACAGGAATTCCTACCTTGAACAAATACTAACTTAAAAAGAATAATTATGAAGTATATTTTCAGCAATAACCTTATTTCAGATACAGTAAATGTTTACTCTACTCCATGCATGGTGATATCACCGCACACACGCTGGTTAAGATCAAGCTCATATCTAACCACCACGCCTCTGTGAAACGGAGGCCACAGTGCTGAATTTAATTGGCTGTTGAGTATCAGATGAGAGCGAGGGTGTGCCTGACTCAAAGATGAGAGGCTGGTCAGCGTGAAACATCAAAAACAGTGTTTACCCGGTTTGAAAAAGATTTTGTAAAATAGCCAGCCATTACACAATTTAGCAAAACACACAGCTACAGCAAGCGAACGCTTCTATCATTTCCAGTTCAAAGCGTCTGTTTATGAACTAATTACAGGCATAAACTCGGGCAATTTGTTCCAATCGATAGTCTGCAGGAAGAAACAAAAAGGAGCAAAAATACCAAATGCACCTCTTTGTTTACGTAAAAGAAAATTATCATAATTACAAGCTGATTTTATACAGTGGCATATTCAACAACATGCATTAATAAATATGCTTTGATGGGAAGTGTTATTGACTTGAAATGTCAACCAGCTCTTGTGTATTAAAACAGCAAAGGCTGAATCCAGTCTACTGTGTGAATGTGTGTCATTTGTGACTTGAGAGAGGGAGGTGAGGCTTTATGGGGATTGGAGTTCAGAACATGAGAGGATGGGGCGTGTAGTCTGTGACTTCCCTTCTTTAATTTGAGAGGATAATTAACTACGTCCTCAAAAACTCCGGCAGTAATTATATCTCCACGCTGATGAGTGGGAACCAGGATCAGTGAGGGAAAACAAACAACAAACATCTCAAGACACGAGTGACAGAGAAGCTGTTTTGTTTTGTGCTACGGCTTAAACATTCAACATTACATAAATGTTTTACTACAAAGAAAACCTTGTTCAACCAAATTTTCATAAAAGTAAAAAAAAGCTTTTAATTCATTTTAGAAAATTCCAAAAAAACAAATCTGATGCTCAAGGCCCTTACAAAAACATCTCCATGGTAACCAGTTTCCAGAAAAAATTGTGAATTTCCGCCTGGAAATGATGGTTTCCACAATGAGGGTTGTAAAGGTCTGATGACACATATTCGTCAAAACGGTATGACGAGTGCCGAATTCGACACCGGCTCCCTGTTTTGCACTTATTAGCATTAACACATCTCTTCATGGTGCGGTCCCAAAGTCTCTGTGGCTTTAATGACGGCAGACATTAATGTCTGAGCAGGTCTGGTATTAGCCGGCCCCGTGTTCTCGGGTTTCATTATCTCAGGGGCTCGTTGGCCTCTGCCCTGCCCCTGCTGAGAGGGTTAAATGTGGGAGGGAGAGACGGCCCACAGCCTCAGTGGGGCCGAGATGGAGAACAGCTGCCCGGGGGGACCAGGGGCCCCTTCCTCACCTCACCTCTCTCTCTCTCTCTCTCTCTCTCTCTCTCTCTCTCTCTCTCTCTCTCTCTCTCTCTCTCTCTCTCGCTCTCTCTGACATTCCTGAGTGTGAGAGTAATTCCTGATGATTATCTCATTGTCCTACTCAATTTGGGATCAGACACACTGCTTCCAGGTCAAACACGGAGTGATCGGGTCCCCTTCGGTATCGGAGAGATTACGCTCGTTTTACCCGCAACCGAGCCCAAGATCCGAGGGGGTAAAAACACAATCACACCCAAAATCCACACAAAGCAAAACCTTGTGCGGCACCCAGGACGGCAGGAAACAGAAGTGTTTTTGTGTGAAGCAGAGGACAGGGTGCAGGGAAAAAAGGGGTTGGAGATGTGTTGTCACGGTTTGAGATTAACTGGACTTGGCAGCTGCCCCCAACTCCATTGCCCTCCCCGAGATGAAGGAGATATAAGGTTACAGAGAGAAAGTGTGAGAGAGATGTCCATCTCATGTGGTTGGAGTTCAACGCTGCCAGTAAAAACAATCTCAGCATAGAGAGACAAAGAAAAGACGGAAAAGAAAAGAGTAAAACAGAGCACACAAAGCAACCGATCCGAACGCGACTCACCTGTATACACAAATCGGCCCGGCGCCCCTTTGCAGAACTGCTTTGACTTGTAGGACAGGGTAACCTCTACAACTCCTGGGATGTGTCTTGGAGGGGTCTGGACTCGGATGGCATGGGGCGTTATAAGCTACGAAAGACAAGTAGGCAAACTTGGTTAGGACCGTGCAAATGGTTTTAGATTTTATCAGCTGGCACACCGTTTTTTTACTCTTTGTTTTAAAGTTAACGTCAGCAAATAGACCTTGGCTCGGAAAAAAGGCCAAGGGGCACGAGCCCCGCTCAAATCATCTCCATATGCGTTGCCTTCGCCCGGCTCTTCTCCTCCAGCTCGCATTTCCCCCCTCTGAGATATTCCCCCCCTAATTGTTCAATTGTTTTGCGAGACCTCACGGTTCGGCGAGGAGTGCGGCGGAGGCCTCTGCGGACTTATTGTAGCGCTGTTTAGCATGCAGTTTGTTTATCTAACTCCTTATCTGCTCTTGTGAATAAACTAGGAAAAGAAAAATAATAAAGTAGAATAAACAAACGCTGATTGGCTCGTGGAGGCTCCGACCGGCAAATATATGCCAGACAGCTTTATCAACTCATAAAGGAACACACTAACCTGAAGTCTTTATTAGCTGGGAGCTAATTACAACGCACCGTTATTTCACTCTTATTTATATGTTTATGTGGCGTGAAATGAACAAAAAGAAAATGTAAAGGAGACGATAAACGGATGATGGCGTAATTGCATTAAACCTGTAGAAGCAGAGCTTCATAAACTGTGTATAATCACAGTTTTCGCCAAATCGCTTTTTATAGAATCTAATGAAGTTCATTAGGAGGCCGTTACAGAAACGAACGCTTAGGCAAATATGTGTAACCAATGAGTGATGTTACCTCGCTCCACACCAGCATGGTGCCGAACACGACCTGCAGTCCGTCGAAGAAGTTGTCGCCGATGATGATGACGGTGGCTCCGCCTGTGGTCCAGCCTTCACTTGGGCTGATGGCCTTTATGCACGGGGTAGCTGCTTATAACAGAACACAAAACAAGACTCTTAGCACCGCGCTTTTTTCAGGACACGTACAGAACACTCTCACAGCGAGGATAATGAAACCCTCGAGTAAACAAAGCGTGAATGATTTGGGCCACGTGAAAACAAAGGCGCAACGTTGTACACCAACCATTAAACCTCTCTCAACACAATACGTAGAGAAACACGGACCTAACTGACGAGGTTACTGATGATTAAGCACTGCGCTCCAGCCCCGGCGATTCATCTGCTTTTACAGATCTGAGATCAGTCAATCCAAAGGCTGTGCAGGCGGGCGCACGGCGGACTTGGATTTTTCATTCGCCCGCTAATTGGGCCAGGCCTTTTTATCCGCAAACTTCGCCTTTGGTTTAAAAACTTCCAACCTCCTCTTCTCCTCCAACCTTTCATCTCCCTGTGACTCTTATCATTTGGTAATGAGTGCTTTGCGCTTTTTTGGGGGGGGTCTGTGACATGAGATTATAAGGGAAATGAGGCACGAGTTTAAGATTCAAACCGGCCAGCTATCGTGCTAATGGTGACGTGCATACGTATGCGATGAGAAAATAAGGTCGAGGCTCTGACCCCGCCTTTGTCATGAAGTTAGCCGATGGCTCATTAGCATACATTATTGTTCTGCCCCCCCGGACCCCGCGGAGTCTAGAGGTGCTATCACAGTGGTAAGCGGTCGGTAAGGTCGACTCGACCCCCTGTTAGCGTCTTAGCAATATGTGCTGAGATCAGTTTTTCCTCTTCACCGTGTTGACTCTGTTCCGTTGGCCCCCTCTGTAGCTTCTCTCGTGTGTGTTTATACTCAGTTTCGTTGTATTTCCCCACTTTCCCTCTATGTTGCCGTATCTTTTAAAGGGGTAAACAGTGGCTTTTAGGTTATTAATAATGCACAGACGATGCTTTGGAAAGCCTCTCAGCTTAGAATCTCTCCGCTCCATTAAAAGCGTCTGACATCATTTTCATCAACCCGCAAGCTCTGACATCATTTTATCACACTTGTGTCAATACTGATGTTGGTCTAATAGGTCTGTTTTTTTACATTTTACATATTAAAGCTTATAAGTGGAAAGTCTAAAAATAGTAAGAATTATAATAATAAAAGCTGAAGGTAATGATGTGCAAAACTTGGTTGTCAGAATGTTGCTGTTTGGTTACTTAAAGGGATAGGTTCACCCAAAAATAAAAAGTCTTTCATCATTTACTCGCCCTCATGTCACTTCAAACCTGTATGACTTTCTTACCTTTGCAGAACACAAAAGAAGATATTTTAAGGAATGTTGGCAACCAGACAACACTGACCCCCATTGACTTCCATTATGTGGACACCAAACCACTAAAAACATCCATCAAAATATCTTCTTTTGTGTCATATACAGGGCGAATAAAAAATGACAGAAGTTTCGTTTTTGGAAGAACTGTGCGTTGCTAGGGGTGGTTGCTAAGCAAATCTCTATGACATTATTGTCCCCAGATATTGCTCAGTCAATGGGATTTTTATTATGTGCCAGACGTTTGATACTTGAGGTTTGTTCAAATCCTTAACCCTAAAGCTGAGCAGCAGCAATGGTGGGGCTTGTCTTAAAATGCAATAAATAATAAATAGAGCATTGCCATTACACAAGGTAAATCGGTGGGGTTAAGCCCTTGTGTGGGCAGGTCTGTCTCTCTGCTGTCTGCCTCTCCGCCGCTCCACCAGCCCTAGTTAATCAACATTAGGTATTGTTGTGTAGTACAGCCCAGACAAGGCAGCTCTCTTTGTTTGCCTTAATGTTGGACTAGTGGAGGTTATATTTACTCATTCCCCTCGGCTCCCAGAACACCAGAAGCCCTGAGCCTGCTCACACACACACACACACGCACGCACACACACACACACACACACACGCACGCACACACGCACACACACACGGGGAGCTTGCCCTTAACTAGAGCTGTTGACTTCATGCTAATAAGTTCATACAAATTTTCATTTCTGAGGCTCGGGAATGACATTTGCTTTTCTTAATTGCAGGCAGAGCATTTGAAAGAGGATCAAGTCTCGGAAGACAGACACGACTCCTCAAAGGGACTGACCTTCATCAGCGCAACCAATTATAGCAAATCATTCACCAAAAATTACAGTAAACAAATTTACTTTGTGTAGGTGAGCAGAAGGAACGGGAGGGAGGGGATGTGTGCGTGCGTGCACGAGCGAGCGTGCACGAGAGGTGCGAACGGGCCCACGAGAGGGGCAGTCTGGCAGCTGCGGCCTGCGATCACCACGCATTGCCTCGGAATTCGCAACGCTCCCCCCCATCCCGGAGAATGGGCTGCCAGAGCGCTCCCCCTCTGCCGCGGAGCATTTGCATACATTCTGCGTGAATATAGAGAGGGAACATGTGTTGAATGGAAAGCATAAAGGAGTGAATTACACAGCCTGTGTTCGTCAGCTAATGATATACGTGCGAAATGCACTCAAGCAGATGATGGAAATTGGAAAAAGCAGAAATGCTCTATGGCAGCCGGCAGAGGCCAAGTTCAACACTCCACTAGGAAGTGACGGGCAGGAACGTGTTTTAACAAGCGAGAACAATTTAGCGGGCGATACGTCTCTCTGGCTATGTTCAGAATAGCATTTTAACATTACACATATCTGCATTCGACAACGCGACACGCTAGCTAAACGTACAGCGTTTATAAATGAATCACAGTCACACATCTATTGTGGTTCATTAATTAAACATTAAACTAGAACAAAAAGAACAATAAAAAGAACAATATTTATTTCCACAACGATGGTTAAAGGGATAGTTCACACAAAATAAATATGAATAAAACATATCAAATAAATATATAGTTCACACAAAAATACAATAAAATACAATTCTTAGTAATAAAATAAAGTTCTTTAAAATATATTTTGTTGTGTTCTACAGAAGAAAGAAAGTCAAACGAATTATAGGGGGGAAAAAATCATTTTTGGGTGAACTATCCCTTTAAGAGCGTATTATTCAGCAAGACTGTGACATTATTAAATCAATAAAGCAAAAAGGATTTGGGGCACATGTGTTAATTTGCATTCATGCACACATGCATGTGTAAAATCTGTCAAAAAAAATCTTGTGGCATCCACCGCAATTCTTTACGCTCTCTAAAATCGCTGGCTTTGTTTCCGCAGGCTTCCTCCGCCTCAAGTGGACGGTCAACAAGGAAAATCACGTGCGCATGCGCGAGCCGGTTTTCCCGCGTGTATTGTTTACAGAACACCACGTCGCCTCGGCGTGAAGCTTTAATCAGACTGGAATCGTCTTCCATGGCAACATGGCGGCCGCCGTGTTTGTCACCTTCTTACTCGCACGCCCCAATATTGAGGCACTCTAACAGGTCCCATCCTGCCTGCTGCAACCTTCCTTTGTTCCAGCGCGTAAAACGTCTTGTAATTGTGCAAGGGATGTCCAGATGGCAGGCTGATCCCGGCGCTGATGGGATTAGAGCTCTTACCTCACGTCGGCCCATCTGTCCTCTCTAACTGGCTACTGCCGCACAGACGCTGGCCGCTCGTCTTTATTGCATAAACCTAACAACATTACCGCCACTTGGTATGCAAATCAGCCCGGAGCTGTAGGCCCAGAACCAGAGGGGGTGTGCGCGGGGCGAGAGAGACTTTCTCTCCTCTTCCTCTTTCACACCCTGTAGTTTTTTGCTTTCGTTCAATTAACGCTAGACGGCGTCACTGCGTTCTTAAAACTGGCAAACGTGCGTGTGTGTTTGGAGCATTTGGGGGTTGCAGCTTGTGTATGTTGTGTCTGCGCAGATGGGGCCTTTCGGACGCGAGCGTGTGCGCGTGCACGTCTGTGTGAATTTGTACATATGTTTCCGCGTGGCGTATCTAAATGGCGCTAACGCAAAAGAAACCCTCCTATAGTGCGTCCCGGCATCTGTCTCCTCCCTCAGGTTTCAATCTCCAGCTGTAAATAATGAAAGGGGCTCGGAGAGGCGTCCGCCGGGCCAGGCGTGAGGGAATAACTTTAAGTTAAAGATCAGAGGATAGAGTAAATTCACTGTCCGGGAAAATTAGATAAAAGTGTGAGGGGAAACGGTAAGGCCTCCCCACGGCAGGTCTCTTTCTGGCTTTGGAGCGATCTCAGCTAGCGTTTATCACTTTCAAGAATGTGTTTCTAATACACGCCATACCGTTCCTCCAGCCTGGAGTCGACTGTAAATACGAATGAATTTATATTTTACGACTGTATATCCTCTACGTGTGTGCGAGGTGTTCCACACCAGGATGGTAAAGACATGACAGGTTGGACCTTGTTCTAGTTTAAACGCTTCTGCGAAAAGTCAAGCCGAGGAAACTGAGAACTGTTAAACGTTCAGCGGCGTTTTCGAGAAGTTATTAAACACTAAGTTTGGAGTGTTCTGCGACTGTCTCTTTTCATTTTAACAGCCCCCTGGTCACCTTTAAAGGGGCAGATATTAGAAAGGTAGCTGTAATACTCGCCAAGACCCAAATTTGCCATCAGGGGCGGGTGAAACAGCAGGTAACTAAGTGGTGTGTGTGCGCAGGCGGTGGGTGATTAAGGAGGAGGTGAACTTTTAAAACAGTGGGATATTTAAAAGCGTCGTCGGGAATAGCACCACCACTTGTTACAGTGCTGTCAGAGATCACAGAGGGAATGAATTCGAACACGTTCTTACCTATAACCTCATGCGGTACTTAAAGACAAGTTTAAAAGAATCTAGGGAGAAATTTGGCACACTTTTAAGATTCAGAAACTATAAAAGTCACCCATCTTCCATTCATTTACACGTATGCGTTTGGCAGACGCTTTTATTCAAAGTGACATTTAAGTTTCGTGTGCTCCCTGGGATCAAACGCATGCTGAACCAATTTAACTACAGAAAAAATATATTCTTTCTCTTTAAATGAGTATCATTTTATGTATTATTTATTCTATAAAAACAGCATTTAGTACAGATTAGACAATTATAAGCATGTAGCCTGTAGTTCAATTGGTAGAGCATTGCGTTGGCAAAAGGTTGTGGGTTCGATACCCAGGGAACACATATACTGATAAAATGTATACCTCAAATGTCACTTTGGATAAAAGCCGAATGCAAAAATGTAAATGTAAATATAGGCCTACTGAATTTACTTAAATGATCAAATACTTTTTTTCATACTATGCACAGCTTATGAAAAATATACTGATTGTAAACATAAGATTGCGAATAAAAAGCGCCGTGTAAAGCCGCTGCAGCGTTTGGGATGGGCTGTGTTTTTTCTTTCATTCCGTCTTAAGGTCTCATGGGACGGAGGCAGACAAGGGGAGAGGCCTCAACCTTCTTAATTGCTCTCCTAATTAAAGGCGGTTGCTAAGGAAAACACACCTACTATCAAGCCACTACAGCGAAGAGACAAACAATAAGTCAGGATAGCAAACACTTCAACGCTCAGGGCGCAAACCTTCAATTACCACGCTCCTATTAACGCGAGAAGCCCTGAAATAAAAAAACTAATATTTTTGCGGGTTTTGCTTGGAATCTGCGCGCTTTCTCGTGCATCATTAAATATTACTGGTGCTTGGGTTGATATGGTAATTACGGACTGATTAAGACAAAGGAAATACCAATGTTGTGTTTTTTAAATGAGCGGAGATTATGTTGTGTTTTAATGATTGCTTAGCTCAAAGATTGGAGTGCTGAGGAGATGAGAAAATGTAAGCGTTCGAAATGAATCCATGTCTAGGCAACAGAATCTGAATCTTCAGTGACTTGTGCTGTTAACAATAAGCCAAAAACTCACTGCGTGAATGGTGAAGTATCAAGCAATAATTGTAACCCGGCCCAGAAAAATTTGGATAACTTTTTCAGTGTCAGTCTCCGAGTGAACTTTAAGAACCCGAAAAACAGACAGCTTTAAATAACACAAAACATTTGCTAATGTGGCCCAAATCATTCAAAAAATTCATACAATATCAAAAAACACAACAAAACTAAATCTAACTAAAAGTTCAATAGAGAAGGTGTGAATGAATGCTCTCTAAAGGTGAACTAGCATGTTGCTACCAAAGCTTTGCTATTCTTGTTTCAGGAGTCGATGTGGATGACTAAAAGAACGTGAGCTAAAATGAGAGAGGAAAGACAGGGGAAAAGAGAGAAAGTGGGAAAAGCTCTGCAAATCAAAGTGTTATGGAAAATGTGCCTACCATTCTCCAGATAAGGAGTGGCCGTACCTTCTGATGGGTCTAGACGGCGGGCTCTTCGGCCGTGTTTTGAGTTGTTGTGGACGAACATGTTGTCCGACACGGCCAACACGTGACCGTCCACATTAACCGTTGTCGATACAACGACCTGTGAAAAAAGCAATCAAAATATTGAATAGATATTCACATTTAAGTCTTTAAAGCTAAATGGTGTCAACACGATTTTCAAAGTTGACCTTTCAACATCACATTTTTTATTTAGCTGAAAATGTGGATTTAGCATGAACAGACCCTTAAATCAAAATGAATTGTTCACTGTCCAAGAAGCATTGTGTCTGTTAATGACCAGAGGCTGTTTTGAGTCCTTAAAGGCCAGACGCACAAAAAACACATCTGAGGGTTTCTATAGGGTCTTTATCAGAAAACCATGGCTCTTTTTTAAGCTAGCTCTCTGTTGTCAGTCTTATTCTCTAGCATAACAACACAAAAAGGCTTTTGGCCTGTGGTGTCGAGTCGACATGAGAGCAGGTCTCAGTACAGTTAGCAGATGAACCCCGAGTGTTTCTGATCAGTCGGGCTCTTTGGTGACACACACACGCGGCTTTGTTTAATTTGTCTCCTCCATGCCAGCGAAGCTTTATTTCGGACGCTGACAACCGTGCGACCGCTCCGCACCTTCGAAACAATAACCGCAACCACATTTGCTTCTCCGGAGCTTGAACCTGTGCCCACTGTTTATTTTCCAAGCCAAGCAGGAGGGAGCGAAACAAGGGAAAAGTTGTTCGTTTTCACAGCTATCCTGGGTTCGGTGGAACAAGTCCCCGGGGCTTCGCGTTATTAAAACAATAAGTTATATCGCTCTAATCCGAAAAAGAGTCTGTTTTCACACCTTGAGCAACAAAAGATGACGCGAGCGGTTTGTGTACGCTGGCACGCCGTTTGATTATAAATGACCGAGCCAGAATCGGCTACTGTTACCACAGAGCTCAAATCTGCTTAGCACGTTCTTAATGAAAAGGTTTACTTAAAATAATCAAACATGATCAACAAAATTCAACATGTTTGGAATTAAATGGGTCTTTAAACACTGAGAGACCTAAATATGGGAAAATGATAATCTACCAAATCTTTGTTAAATACATATCAATGTCATTAAGAATCTATTTAAATAAATCTCTATGAAACCTAAAATCATATTCACAATGAAGGTGGAAAATGTTTAACATCGTCTTATTTTAGCTAAATTGCAATGGATTCTCCAAACGAATGACCAGGATTCAACTCTATATAAAGCCCATTTCATTTCTCATTTGAAGAATATTATTAACCTTTGTAAGAAGAAGAGCTCCTATTTCCTATTTAAAGGAGACACTTGGGCGGTAACAAGAGTGCGTTTTAGATAAAGGACGAGAGGCTTGTCTGAGAAGGACCAGCCAAGCCCTTGTCAATCAAAGGCAGCCCTCCATTTTGAAGCGCTTGGCTTTTTACAAAAGGCTACAATTAGTGTTTAATCTGCCACTTAAGGTGAACAGAAGAGAGGGAGATCCTCTCATCTACTCCATCGGCCATTAGCAGTCTCTCAAACACGGCCCCCGGCCCACGAATCGCTGGCTCACCACATTACATCGATCTATAGATATATCGATCGGCTGTTTTATCGTATTAGTCGCAGACGGCCCAAGATGGAGGGGGTCTGAAGAGCGACAGACCCTCAAAAGAGAAAAGAGAATTTGAGAAGAGCCTCTCTGCAGGAAGGAAAGCCTTTTCTTTGTTTTTGTTGATGTGTTTACTAAAGAGGCCTTCACATACAGTTGCATTTAGAGAATGAGGGTCATTTAGCATCTGAATGGAAAGAGGGGTTGAAAGGGGTGGCCACGGGCTGGGTGTGGTGGGGGATCCGGGGTGGAAGATGAGGAGTTAAAATCTCGAGAGCCGAGGCCTGTTCACACCAAACATGAGGATGTAATTTTAGGAATAACAACATCAGAATGAAAAACACAAAACAAAACGTAAATTGTTTACTCAGAGATATGAGATAATAAAAAAGATTTATTAGCAAAAAATATTTTGTTAAAAATGCATATTTGGTGTAAATAGGCCATTATTGCTAAACTAATACTTTGGCATTCAATATAAAAAAATCATAATAACATAAAATCATAATAAAATAATATAAACAAATAATGATAAAATCATTAAAATAATGACAATGTAAATCAGATCCATTTAAAAAAAACAACCTTGCATCTGAATTGAAAAATGACCAAATGTTGCTGCATGATTTTTCACGTTCATTATAGGGGATAAATATAATGCCTTAAAAAGGCATTATATTAAGGCCCTCAAGTGATGTTCTCCTCAGTGCTGGAAAGGGAAAAACAGAGAAATAACACAGTAAAAGAGAGTTAGACAGGAAAACAGGGAGGAGAAATGGAATAGCAAATGGGGGAGGACAGAGACCCCAAAAGCATGACCTTGCCATGAGATCATGGGTAAGGAACATGAATTAAATTTATTCTGGAGGTGGCATTTAGCTTAGCGGAGCAGAGTTTAAGGGTTAGCGCTTCAGGAAAGATGTCTTGTTAATGGACTCTGCTCACGGACTGACAGCCGTCTACACCTCAGCTCATTTGTCTTTCACGTTGGTACTTTTGGTTCTTTTGATATTTCCAAAGAAACAATGTCATTGCAAGCTATCCCGGTGGCGTTATTTAAATGACTTTAAATAAAAATGTCAGAACATGGTGTGCAGAAGGTTTAAGAAATGTTTTGAGATCACAATAGATGCCACAAGCAGACAGTTCATCCAACCATAGAAGAAGAAGTGGACAAAGTGTTCGAGGTTAGAGTGGGATTAGTATGGCTCTCCGCGCGCACACACACACACACACACACACACACTTCAAGGTGGTAAGCCAGAGGAAGTGTAAATAGGTTGAAAACCCAGACATGCTGTTACAGCGAGAGAAAGAGGTTCAGTGACTTTATCTCGGGGAGGCACATCTGCGGTGACGGATGTTTCTTTTAGCCGGCGTGGAGACAGAAAGGACACTTCCTCTCACGCCGGCTATGACCTTCTGCTCTGGACGCATGGATCAATATCAGTGAAGACACTTGACGTTTCAAAGCATGAAAAATGAAAGTTTCGCGAGCGGCACCAACGCTGCTGTCTGCTTGACGATACATCTATATAACCACAAGTATATAAACACTCCACAGAAGCACTGGGTTAAGCGGACCGGTCACACACCATAATGAAGCTCAAGGCTGAGGCCTTTCTTTCTACTGGATCTCTTAATGCCTGCTCTGATTGGATGAAACCACCTAGATATTTAAGAACATAAATGTAAAGGACTATATAGAGCCCTATACATTATATACGTACAGTAAATATAAATATATATATATGGAATATACTGTTATACATATATATATATATATATATATATATATATATATATACTGAATATATACACTTATATATACCTATACTGTATGTTCATAATTTTATATACAGGTTTTAGAACATAAGTTATATATAAGGTCCTTTTTGACAGATTTGAGGGTTTTAGTGTATATATTTGGGGCCAAATGTTGGGACTGTGCTTTATCCAGGATCCTGACCAGATCCTGAAATCCCATTAAACTACATATACAAAGTAAAACAGCACACTGCTTTGTTTTTACCATTAAGCTGTGTGTGTGCGTGTGTGTGCGTGTGTACAGTATAAGGAGAGAAATAAAGCATTACCTGGAATCTGCGCATGTCCCGTGGGTTTCCTGCATTCTTGAGACAGTTCTGATTACACTTTAGGAAGAATTTCAAGAAGAATCTGAAAGAGAAAACAGAACAGGAAAACTCCACGTTAGACAATCAATCCGGCACAAAACAGCCTCACACGGGGCGAAAACTCACACGGAACGAATCGATACAGCCAAAACACCACAGATACGCAGTTCACAGCGGTGCAGCCATTCTCAGAAGGCGCACAAAAGCGTGATCAAACAGACAGCTGGACTCACCTTGTTCCTAAACAATTCCCATCAGAGTAATGATCATTAATGTTTTGTTCCTCACCCTCCCACGACCTCCCCGTCTCTCTGTTTTTCAGTCTGTCCGTGCGGCTGACGCGTCCAAATCCCACCGTTCCCCACAGAACCCATCTGCCCGTCACTGACAGGAAGCCTCCCCCTTCTTTGCCTGTTCTACTCTGTAATTAAGGCCTAACGTGCTCAATGGGGAGGTAAAGCAGCACACCTGAGCCCTGCTCATCACAGACGACCACCGGAGAACGGGGTAACGGGCCGCAAACTTACAGTCCTGTTAGACAATTAGACACACCCCGCCACCAGGACAACAGCACCCGGTAATTATTGCGCAAATTACTGCCTGCATAATCTGTTCGGCAAATGTCACGTTCACGTGAGAGTCAGAGCGGGTCCCGTCGGACACAAATACACACACACACACCTCGAGACCTCAAATCTGCCGTTTTGAAGAGGTGAAGTCGTATTATTGAGAGTCATTCATAAGAGGTGTTGAGAAGGAAGACAGATAAGAGGGCTTGAGAAGAAGTTGAAAGGAAGAGGATGATACAGCTGGTGCAGCATCGCAGATGTAAAATAAATGAAAGAAATTGAATGCAATGTGGTGGCTACGGGAAAACAGTTTAAAGAGACAAACAACTTTATGTTAGATACATTGCACATGAAAAGTTTTGCTTATAGCTTTGCTTATTTCAACATTTCCCCATTCAAATAAATTGGAACATTCTGCCATCATAGCCACCAAATCAACTGAATTCTTGTCCCCTCATCTCCCGTCCAGCCCCAGCATGTGGCAAATGTGTATTTGTATATGGATGTCCATGTACACCAATATTTACCCCGGAACTCCACCCGAGAGGGCTGCACGGACGCAGTAAAGGTCCTGCACATCACGATGTCATGCATTGCAGATTGCGTCCGCTGTTGAGATAACGCATGTATTTCACTGGGTAAACAGCGCGAGCGTGCAGGTTGAAGTCACTTATTCGGACGTTCCAATGGGACGGCGAGCCGAGCAATACATCACTGTGTGAAATGACATCTGCAACCCTGAACCCTCTCCACTTCCAATTCTCATTTATATACAGTCGCCCTTTCCTCGCGACGGGGCGGGAATGTCGAGGATTGAGACAGATTGAGGAAAAAGTAGGAGAAAGAAGAAGTCCCGGAGGTGGCCTTGGCTCTTTCAGAAATTTTTAGCGACCGACGTCGATAAAAAATGATTTCGGGGTGGGTGCGAAGAAAGATGGCCCTCATAACGCCCGGAAGACAAGAATGGGTGTTTGGCGTCATTAGAACATTAGCTTTAATCGTGTACAGTGTGTGTATGGTGGATGTCCGACAGGCCATTATCAGAATGAGTATTATGAGGTGTAATTCGCGGGCCCTGTTTTTATTTCCCCGTAGAGCTGTAATGTTTCACAGCAGGTATCAGAGTAAATCAAGCCTGAAATATAGCCTTTATTTACCTCTCTCTCTCTCGTTCTCATTTCAATCGCTCTATAGCTGCCAACAAATGGATTCGCACACATGTACACAGGTAGACGAATCGTGCTACAGTTATTGTGGACGGCACCAATAGAGAGAACATACATTCATAGAAACAACAAAATTTGTTGCAGCTAGAGGTTAATGCGTGCCCTTTTAAAATGGTTCTTTGTATCAGCTTTTTATGCTTAACTTTTTAAAGTTGGCCATTATAGTTATTAATAAAGTTATTTTAGGTTAAGTTACTTTGCCTATTAAAAAAAAACGAGATGCTTTGAGCTCCAGTGCTCATGTGAGAGATGCAGGTGTGCATCTCCATTTCCCATCACTCGCCCAAATAAATACAAACTCTGCATGCACCCCAATACGCTCGCTCGCAATTAACGTCAAAGAAAATTGAATTAAATTCAAAATAAGTGAAACAGGAACAGGCTAATGTGTACAAGTACGCAAAAACACACAAACAGACCAACACGCTCTAAACGGCCGCTCATTAAGAGCCCGTTCAGCGTCCACGTGCTCGCTCAGGGTCTGTTTACCTCGGAGTTTGATGAAGTGAATTTCCGAACTGAATCATATTCAGCCGTCCACAACAGCACCGTAATTTTGTCTGAATTAGGAGCCGTTTCGCTTCCGCCGTACAGGGATCGGGTAAATTAGTCCTTTGTGAAAAGGCGAGCAATTACGGCCGCGCGGTTCTCTCTCTAAATGGCTCCAGAACTTTGCGGCGATGTTCGGGACCGTCGGAAATAAAGAAGGCAGTTAAATAGTCATTTAATGGAATATCAAGGCGAACGCGGCATTAGATGCTGGCGACGGCGGAGAAGAAAAAAATTAACTGCAATTATGTTTGATTAAAGCTATCCTTCTCAATAATCAGCGTTTGTGACAGGACACGGGACTCTAGTGGCCTTTGGGTGCCATGGAGATGTTGAGCAATATTAAGGCCAATAAAGGGATATTAGCATAGCTAATTATGGAAGAGCTGTAGCAGGGAAAGGGGACCTCTGTGTATTGTAACGCGCAAAATAATTGGCCCAGGCAGTTATCAATTACAAGAGACACGAATTTGGTTTGTCGGAAGAAAAAAAACAAAAAGACGTGTTTAATTTCTTGTCGGAGACCCTCCTCGCTTTTGTTCTCAACCGGAGGCCATCGCTCCGACTCCGCAACTTGTCGACAAATATGCATTAAAATGATCACGAAGTAGGCTAATTAATACAACCTGTCCTTCACCGCAC
The DNA here is from genome assembly GCF_024868665.1 of Triplophysa rosa. NCBI lineage: Eukaryota > Metazoa > Chordata > Actinopteri > Cypriniformes > Nemacheilidae > Triplophysa > Triplophysa rosa. Next base: position 2,400,835 of record NC_079907.1, read on the forward strand.
GGTCTGACCAGAGGGGCTGGAGTCTTGTGATGTGACGGGGGCTCGTCATTTGAAAGGACTTTGGCTTCACAGGCTGAGGTAATTGAGAGGAAAAAAGGAGTACGTTTCAAGCACATCAGCTCAATAACAGCCCGTAGCTCTTATCTTAACCCGTTACCCGAACCATCATTGGATCGTTTTCCTGGCCTCATTCAAAGAAGCCGCCCCTCCCCACCTCTCCGTTAAACTAATCCCACTTCATTCGGCACAAAAGACACGAAAACAAATAAATGCAGGGGGCGATTGTGCCGTCCGTCGCGTAAGCCTGTCATTACCTTGTTCTGTCAAATTTAGCGTCGTGAAAATTGCAGGTTTGACATTGATTGCAGATGACATACTCTTATTCTCTTAAAATGAGATGAATATAAGAATTAACATCACATTAGACAATCGTTGACAGAGAAGAGTAAACTGAAAAGAAATGTGGACACATCCAACTGTTGGGTAAATAAACCTATAGACAATCGTTGGGTTTGTCCTTATTTTATCCAATCATGGGTTGAAACGTACACTGTAAAAAATGACACAGATATTTACTTAAAAAAATTAAGGTAACAGTATTACACAAAATATTTTTAAGTACTTTAAAGCATATTTTAAACCCAATATTCCACGAATACATCAAGTAAAATTACCTAAAATATTTAAGCACGTCACATGATAAACTTCAAGTTCATCAAGTTTATCAAAAAATCAAGAAGAAATACTAATTTGAGCATTGGAGATAACTTCTTGATCTTTTTTAACTTCAGTTTAACATTTATTTATAACATATATGATGTACAAGTAAGCTGAGAGTTGACTCAGTACTGACATTAGCAGCATTACTGTTCACTGTGTGAAAAAACAAACAGCTTGAGCTCTCCCACAACCTAAGCACAAGCACCACTCTTCTGAAAGATGGTAACCACGAAACTCAGAAATACAAACAGAATATCTTCTAAATCTTAAAGACAACTGAACAATAAACACTATCAAGTCTTTCATTTTATTCTAAAGCACATAAAAATAGCACTTTTTCACAAAAATGACTCTCCTAATGCTGTCGCATGCAGAGCATGCTGGGAACTCTAAATTCACTGCTCAGTTAGCTCAGTTAAATTAACTTAAATAATTCATGTAGTTCCACCACAAAATAATTAAATAAAGATCCTTTATACAATTTTAAGTGGGTTGAACATGATAAAATTAAGTCGAATTCACTCAATTATTTGTGCATTTAGAATTCCAAGATATTTCTATAATTTTAATTTTAATTTTGGTTAAAAAAACAAGAACACAATTGTATTAAGTCAAGTTTACTCAATTAATTTCATGAAATCTACTACGACACAGAATCATTTTTTACAGTGTAGTTGACAAATAAAGGTGTTCCTAAAAAAATGTAGGGAAAAAAACTAACAATAAGGATACACCTCTTATATGCTATTTTAGATTATACATATTAATCATATACAATAATATATTATTAACAGCTTGTTTTCTCATTTTTTTGTCACACCATAGGACACATGGTACGGTATATTTGTCAACTACCCATAACTATAAAGTAAAGATAAATATAAATAACATAGCTCAGATAACTTATCTAGGGCAAACTTGACTGAGCTCAGACTTTTAAACACAAAAATGTATCTATTTTTTGGAGAATTATGGGTTTATGCTTGTTCCTAACAAAAATGATGCTGTATTTAGACAACAAAGAAAAAATGCTGCTCTTTTTTTGTGTTGTCCCAAGACAGATATGTGGATGTAAAGAGAGGTAAAGAAATACAATGGCAGATGGGAGCGTGTGTGTGTGCGCGAGCGGTCAGTGTGGACACTAATTGCTGTTCAGGCGTTAATGGTTAGGGCACAGCTGTGTGTCTGTGCTGAGTATTGATCACCAAGCAACTTTAGCTGATCAGACCCCAGCCAGCCAGACAACACACACACACATACATGAGAACATTCTGCTGATTCCAGGTCCAGAAGCTGAGACGATACACATGTCAATACAGATCGCATTTCCAAAAAGCACAAGCTTTCTGTGTCAGCTCTCGCTTCTGATTGGCCGACTGGTTTGATTGCCTCTGATTGGTTTACAAATTACAATATTTTTATTTGATGAGTGATAAAACATACAACACGCGTCTCTTGTGTGGAGGTTAAACTGGTCTGAGAAAATATGTTTCGGTCAGAGTTCATGGCCCTGATTATGGAGAAAACAACCCGAACGGGTGAAATCTGACCATTTTACAGAAAAGTCCCTGCAAAGGTAGATATCTGAGCATCTGCCTACACATAATTCTGCCAGGAGTGTTTTTTAGGACACGTGTTCTTGTCATATGTGTATGTATGCGTTCTCTCCCTCAGGCAGACTGCCGGTCTTCTCTCTATATCGCTTCTCTCCTCTCTAGTTTTTCCTAATGTGTAACATGCCTCTGACATTATTTCTCCAACACCGTTTCTGTCAATCACGGCCATTTTGTCTTAGGATGAGGCCTCATTAAACCCCTCTCTCTCTCTCTCTCTCTCTCTCACACACACACACACCACCTCTTCCATTTCCTGGTTTAGGATGTACGGATGCCTGTAACCCAGGTCTCCCACGCCACTTTTACAGTAGCAGGGCGACGGTTGCTAAGCTAGAACCGTTCCATACGTCACCTTAGTAAAAGCAATTTTTTCATACATTTTCTCAATTAAACATTTTTGTTCATTCTCAACTAAAAAAAACTTTAAATGAAATAATTTAGATATATCACAACTTCCTATTGAACTTATGATGACATAAAGATGACTCCGTGATCTCCAGCCAATCACCGACACCATTTCGATAAAAAAAAAAAACAAGCACCAGGTTCTCCATGTTTTACCTCTCTCCTCTGTCTATCCCTACTCGGCTCTTTGATGTTGGGAATACAGGCTCAAGTTTCCTCGGGACGGGGGGGGGGGGTGAAAAAGAGGTGGGGGTACCGGTGGGCCTCGCTCTGGCTTCTGATTGGCTACGAGGATGACCACACATGGCCAAGGGTGCTGTTGTCTTTACCTGACCTCCTGCTCACTTGCTGACGGATATGTGATCACTTGTTTGTTTCTTTGTTTGTTTTCACCTTGGCTCGACGTCTCCTCGTGTGTTTTTAGCCTCTTTTCTCCTCCGCTCGTCGTTCAACCTCCATTACCATCTAAAATTCATACGTTCCCACATTCTCTCAAGACAGGCCTAATTAGGAACTGTCGTCTTTGCCGATTTTAATTATTAATTAAAAGCAGGAAGGAGAGAGTGAAAAAAGCACATTTCAAATCAGGCCACGGCGGTGCAGAACACACAAGCACACGCGCACGGCTCCGCCTGATGTCTGAAGGCTGTGGTCTCTGTGATGCTGATTAAAAACGTATTAAAACATTATAAATGATTAATGTGGATCCAGTTGTGAGTGGCAGTTATTGGTTTTAACACAGGTAATGCAGCCTAATGTCACGGGCACATGTGGACCCTTCGTCCATATCATTATTCCTGCACATCAACAACACGGAGAGAGAGAGAATGTTACATCACAATATTTTCAAGCCATCGATCAGGGATGCTGAGAGTGCAGAGGTGCTGTTATTTGTCCCCAGACAGGAGGCGGGTGACGGGCACTTACAGATCTCCATAATGGACAGGAGCGGGTCACTTTGCAGAACCTTTGCTTTGACAAAATTGAGTCTTCAACAAACAACACACCAATAGATCATATATGAGACCTCTTTGATATCTCAATAGTGCTCAGGCTGGCAAAGAACCATCTTTTTTTTTTGAAAGCATGAGATGATGTTTTAAATCTCAACTCTGTCTCAGATGTTTCTCTAAAACTCCTATTTATAATTTAATAAATAAATACACGAGTCAGACATGTCACACATTGTTGACATACAGTAAAAGTTGGATAGCACATGAAATAATCTGATGAGAAATATTTGAGCTCTCTTGTGAGTCTCTGGAGGAGATATACAAGAAGGCTTGAATCTTTTCTCGGGAGAGAAATCTGAGAAGCGAGAGGCATAAGTCTCCATTAGCTCTCCATTTAATATCATTGCTGTCTAGGGGAAACAACTGAGATATTAAAGAGATCTCATTTGTGATTATATTTCCCTTTGGGACGGACTGCAATCAAAAATTAATTTTATAGCTCTATACCATTACTGTACGTCAACAATAGCCCAACATGCATCTTTTCTTATTTTTTCTAAGGAATGAAAGGATATTTCAATGTTTTAACATATCGGAGAACTCCATTAAGTCTCATAATCTAAAAACGAGCAATTTATTCCTAATATATAATATATGTTTCTAAAGTGAAGAACATGGAGAGGCGGTTACCACAGAATGACAGACAGGGTGGTATGGGTTGAGAGCGAGCGGGGGTAAAGGTGCATTAGTGCTACCGAGTCGCCCTGTACACCAAGACAGAGGGGTCAGTCATTAAACGAGAGCGGGTGACATGACAAATGAAGAGAAGCTGGATTAGGTTCCAGGCCATCCAGAGATGATGTGAGGGCCATATTTGTGAAACAATAATGCGGCTGGCAGCGCAGATCCTCGTTTCTGATTCATCTACGGCCGTATGGCGTAGCTTTGTCAGTCTGCGCGTGGTATAAATTATTCAGTTTGAGAGATGGCAATTACAGGGCCCTGCACAACCAAAATGAATATTTTATAAGGACTAAAACTGCACCGGAATGATTCATACACATACACGCACACACACACACTGGGATTGTGTGTTTGTACATGGCAGGACCAGAGGCCTTCTGTGCTTTTATATTGTTGACTGAAATCCAGAGAATTCTAATAAGCAAATATATTAGAGGTTTACATTGTCACCGTTTTGCCGGCCGTGCCCATGGACACATCCCGGGAAAAGGGATTCCGGTACAAGCGCAGAGTCTTTGGCAAAGAGAGAGAGTGAATGTGAAAAAATAAATCAAAAGTAGATATAAAAAAATATTTTAAATGCAACATTTAATTTTAAATGCCATTTGCAATTAATGTTACTTGCTGACGCATTTATGAAATTAAAAAGAAGGGTAACCAGACTGGGACCAGGTGATCAGCCAAAAATAAAAATGCCAAATCAACATATTTCTTAACATACTGTATGACAACTAAGTTTCGTGTTTGTTTAACAATAAAATGCATTTTGATTCAAAGCTCTGAAGAATTTCAATATCTACACCATTTTATAAATAAAATGTGGTTTATTAATGCAGAACAACGCCGTCTCATTCTGACCCCAAGACAGAGGGCAGTTAAGTAAGAAAGACGAATAAGCGAAACAAAACAAAACCGAGAGAGAGAAAGATACATTGAAAGGCTAATGGAGGCGGATTATACTGCCAGCCTACCCGGAGCATCGGCCGATAAAGGTTTTGTCTGTTGAGTTTCCTGCAAAAGTCCAGCTTTATAATGCTGAAACAAAAAATAACATTGTTCGTGGGGCTTGCAGGAGCAAAGCAACCTGCTTGAATGGGTATTGTGTGAACGGAGGCAATGATACCTAAAGCCTTTGTACAGCAGGGGCTGCTCGGGCCTATGACATCAGCGCGACACAAGCAGGCCTCTGTGCGGCCCGATCGAGCGGGAGCTCAGCATGGTGGGAAAATACGTCAGGAGAATGCTTGTTTTATCTGAGCTTGCACACACACACACACAGTTGTGATGATGGGACACACAAACAGAGGACAACATACAACCACTTATTTTCCAAACCAGACAAAAATAACCCCAAAAGCAAAGACGGCTTAATAAAACATTGTTAGGAAGTTCATGAAGTATCAACTATTTAAATGCCCACAAGACGGAAAAATGACAGGTGAGATGTCTTTATAATGTCAATTATTTCTCATAAATGAGATTAAATGGAGAGCAAATGGAAATTTAGAGGATTCATCTGCATCTCAGATATTTCTTCTGTGAAAAAGAGCCAGAAATCTCACAAATGTCTCGAGTTTGAGGAGAGATCTCAACAATGTGTCAAACTGAGCTCAGATTTGTCAAGTCTGAATCAAAAGTCAATAGGCCTATTATTGAAGATCCCAATAACTCGAACATTTCTCATCAAATTGACTCAAATCCAGATTATTTTACAAATGTGTTTCTATTTTATTTGATTTGAGCTATCTGAACTGTAAAATATTATTCTATTGAAAATGATACAAATATCAATATGAAATTAGTATCTAAGATCTCATCCAATTCCAAATGAAATGCTGGGGTCTTTTTTCCTCCAAAGAAAAATCTGATCTCTTTTCTTATCTAGGTGAAACACTTGCGATATTAAAGACATCTTTTTTATTTTCTGTAGGACCAAACCAAGTGTTCTTTGCACACAGCAACAGATTCAGAATCTAAAGCGAGATACATGTTCAGCGATGGCACTCTGTGAACCGGCGAGATGACAGAATCAGACTTCAACAGTGAAAGGAACGGAGAGAGAATGACAAAGTGCTTGCAGCGCAGCGGGATAAATGGTCTGAAGTGAAATACAGACAGTAAGGGAAGTGGAGAAGGAGACATTCATTCCAGAGCTTCTGTCCTTCTGATGCCTGTTACCCGGATATCTGACACCAGCGCTTCTGCCTGTCTGCGCGGGACACATGGGCTTTCAAACAGGGTTATAGGCAAATAATAAGGATGCACACAGGGCTGACATGCAAGCATCCTTTACAACACGAAAAAAAGAGCAAGACGGGTGGGGAAAACGCTTCTCTCCATGGAGAAAACAGCGAGTTGTCAGGTTGATTTTGTCGAGCGGTGGTTGAGGCAAGAGACGACAGTATTGGCCCCTGTCGTACCCGTCTCAGGTACACAAATGTGTCAGCACGCACGGAGATGCGGTTCCTTCAGGGGCCGCCAGACGCACGCCGGGGTTTGGGGGCGATGAGCTGGAGGGTTATTAAAAGAATCTCGCAGTTCTTACATGGGTATTCAAATGACAAGAGATGCTTTCTAAACCGATGTGTGCCACTAGAGGGCTTTCAGCTTGACTACAAACTACAGGAACATAAACAGATCGGATTTTTTCAATGATAAAAAGTAATGCCATTATAAACAAGAGCTGGGCGTGTGGATGTAAATGACAGTAGGAACGTTTTAAAAGTAAACACCAAGCAAAAACTACAGCAGGTGGGAAACTCGGTTGACAGCTTTTTTGATTATAATGGGAGTGAATTCGTTTTTAAACACAACACCAGTCACATGCAAGTAACATCAATAATTTAACATGTTTTTGCAGTGATGCACAGCTTATTGTTCAAGTAAAATATAAAAAAAGTGAAGAACCTTATATTGTAAAGTATATTATTGATTGCATTCTCCAATAATGTATAGATGGATGGATGGACGGATGGATGGATGGATAAATAGATTGATAAATAGATAGATAGATAGATAGATAGATAGATAGATAGATAGATAGATAGATAGATAGATAGATAGATAGATAGATAGATAGATAGATAGATAGAGCCCAAGCAGTAGAGGTCAAAGGGTACAGTTGATTTAAACCTTGCCTTCCTTTCCTCATCTTAAGCTCTATTTGCAGACTTTACACCCCACTGGCCTGATTATGTGAAGTCAATCATAAGAACTAATCACACAGAAAGACTCCCTCACATCTATCAAAGCGGCTGACCAAGAAAAAAGCCAAATCTTGTTACCTATGTACAATAGCGTCGCTCGGGCCTGGCTGTCCCCGGAGGAAACGGCCCCATTAATTGCTCCTGTAAGTGAGGATCCAGCACAGGGTGAGATTCAACACTGAGCACTTCATCCCGGAACCCACTGTCACGGCAGCAGGTCACGATCCCAAACCGTCCCGTGGAAATCACCAAGGAGAAGCGATAATGAAAATTTCTTCATGTATAAAATCCTTAATAAAAATGCCGTCGGTGTCATCTACCAGACTTAAATTAATATACAACGGAACCTTTGGCAAAATTAACACGCCCTCGTTTGACATGTGATTCTATGATGGAGGGATGAGAGGCAAAAAAAAGGCACAGGGAAAGAGAGGACAAGACGTGACCCATACTCAAATTACCGTGGCGAGAAACAAACAGAAGATAAATAAAAAATTCTAACAAGCTTGCAATTGAGCCTGGCAATTGAATATCTTTTCACTTATTAACTTTAATACAACACAAAAAAATCCAATTATGGGCCGATTTTTCGCTGTGTTTATGGTGTGGATTTGTTGATGTAGCCTAACGCTTCCTGTATCTGTCCCTAGTGGATATTAGCGAACTCTCCCTCGGAGAAACAACAGTTTCAGCAAAACACCATGGAGTAATGCAGATATTCACACTTTTAATGACCTCGGGGAGCAAACCCACCATACAGCACCGCGGTACCAACCAACCAAAGCGCGGACCCCGTAGACAATCCGGCTTCCCTCCTCTGCTGACGGGGCTACAGCGCGCAAATAAAACCCACGTTTGATAAACAAGAGCGCCGCTATGAAATGCAATAATGCTACAAGGGACACGCCGCTGTAGCCGTGCCTCAGGGACCGGCGAATTCTCGCCTCAACTTTTCATTTCACAATTGGGCCGTCGCATCTTTTTAAATACACTCGCGTGTATTTAGCAGACGTCGGTTGGGACGATTATGTGAAAATGCATACGAATTGGCCAATTTGATTGATTTCACGAAACTCGTGACGATTGAGGATTCAACGATGGTCCCAAAAGACACATCATCACCTTTGCCTGTGGGGTCCCGTCTGCATCCTCGCAGATTAAACATTCAACTTGTTCCCCGAGGTCACGAGCCCCGGCGCTTAACGTACAAATGCAAAAAAAACGACACTCTTGCATGCCCGCCTTCACAGTAACGTTACCCTTCTGCTGTAGGCCTAATATTTATTTCAGCGAAATGACGACACGTGGCGTATTTATCTTCATGAAAAATGTGCATCTGAAATTGAAATCACCTTTTGAATGGGGCGCTGATACAGGCCGCCGCTAATATGCTTCATGAACTACAAAATTTTGTCAGATGGTACGACTGTATTACTGCCGAGGGCTTCGCACACACCACACACGCACATCAGGCAAATTTTCCCCGTGTTAAGCTCCGGCAGTTGATTCGGCGTGATAGTCATTACGCTTACATGACGGTACAAGTCAGCCTTGTCAGATTTATACCCCTCACCT